>NW_020450274.1:0-24384 GCF_003343035.1 Apteryx rowi | reverse complement strand
GAGCCGCTGCGCTGGCGCTGCGCCGTGCGGTTGTGGCAGGTGATGGCGAACTTGCCCTCGATCTCGTTCCAGGCCACGATGAAGACGAACTTGTGCTTCTCCCGCTCCTGGAAGGCGTGAGGCCTCACGGCCACCCAGTCCGCCTCCAGCGTCTCCTCCAGCGCGAAGGCGGACATGGCGCTGCGCGGCCCCCCCCGCCCCTACTCCGCCCCTGCTCCCGCTCCCGTCCCGTCAGTCGSCCCCGCCCGCCGCGCCGCGCCGCGCGCCGGCCGGCAACTGCTCCCCACGGCCCCGCGCGCCGCGGCCTCACCGCCCACCATCAGCCATCTTAGCGGAGCGGGGACGGGGAGGATGCGCGGGAGCCCGACTGGAGCCGCGGGGGTGGGGGAAGGAGGGAGGGGGGGAAGGAGGGCAGAGAGGAATCACCTCCCCTCCGCTTGGGGCCCGCCGCGCGCGCTGCCGCGGAGTGCTGCCGCCGCCGCCGCCGCCTCTGGTCATCAACCTGCCGCCGCCGCGGACAATGCCCCACTCGGCCCGCGCAGGTACTTCACGCGGGTCACGTGGGGCAGGATCTGTTTACAAGCGGCGGTGGCGCTGCGGCAACCCACCGCCGGCCCCGCCCCGCGGCCTCCCGAAGCCCCGCCCCGCGGGGCGCCTTTCCCATTGGCTGTCCCGTGGTTTCTGAGGTCCCACTTCCCTCCCTCCGGCCGACGGCAATGGGCGCAGCCTCTAGCCCCGCCCCCCCCGCCTGCCACAAGAGGGGCCTCTCGCCTGGCCGCCTGTTCTCTCTCCCATGGTAGGCGGGGGCGGCGGTGCCCCGCCCCTTCCCTGGTACGTACAATGCAGCCGTTCAGCGGCCCTGCGCTGTGGATGCTGGGAGGGACACGTGCCGCCCGCAGCCGTTGGGGGGGGGGCGGCTGGAGGGGGAGGCGGCAGGTGCGGGCGGGGCGGCCCCGCGGGAGCCCCCTGATGTCCCCTGGTGCCGGCTGAGCTGCGGTCGCCCGGGGGAAGGGGGCCGTTGAGGGCGAGATCCGCCCGCCCCCTCTGTCACGCCTCGGCCCTGGTTCCCGGGGCAGGGGGGAGGCAGCGGCCTCCTGCCGTCGCTGAGGCTGCCCTGACTTCGCCTGCCCGGGCTCCGTCCCGTCCCTGCCAGCCCGCGGCCCCGAGGGGCCCGTTGTCCCCGGTAGCCGCTGCACATCCCTGCCGCCCGCCCGCAGCTGCCCCTGCTTTCGGGGGTCTCTGCCCCGGCGCGGGAGCTCGCGGCGCATTGTTGGCGGGGGGCGAGTGGGGGCCGCGAAGGCAGCAACCTCTCTCACAGGAAGGCTGTGTCTGCAGAGGAGGTCTCTGCTGTTCCTATTCCCCGGCGYGGTTTTCTGCACGGTTAGAGGAGAGGATGCGGCGCTTCAGCAGCTCGTTTTAGCTTGTCTGCATTACTTCGTTCTGACTAGAGACTGAACCCGTGTATTTCAAAGGTCCTTTACTGAGAGCGCGGGATGGCGCTCCACGCAGCGCTTGCTGTTGGGCTGCGAAAGAGCGAGTGCAGCACCTGCAGTGAGAGCTGGGGGCAGCTCCGAAATAGGTGTCTTGGGCAATTTCGGACTTCTGTAACTGCAGTTAACTGATTGCGCTGAGACACAGCGCTTGTATGCTCCTTTTGGCCTGTCCTACTTAAGAATTGGCAGTGCCTTCAGTGCTCTGAGGCTTCCAAGTGCGTTGCAGAGCACATAGGTTACAGTAAGCCAGCGTGGACAACTCTCATAAGCATGCCTGAAAGGAATGATTAATCACCTGCAATTCTAAGGCCAACAGTCAGGTTTTTGGTGCCCTTTGGGATATTCCATTTCACTTCCTGTATAAATGAGAAAGGAAATCATTTAATACAGAGGTCCCACAATACTTATAAGTTCAGTAGACAATATTCATTGCCCCATCAGTGATATTGTTGCCATCTTTTGAAGTAGCAGAAGCACTGGGGGAATAAAACGTTCTCAGTTGAGTTTGCCAGAGAAGCTGAGTCATAGTTACTCCTTTTTTCTAAGGTTACTGCATTGACTAGCATCCTGTTCATGAAGGTTAAATATGTGAGAAGAGCCTCTGACAATCCAAACGTTCTCCAGTCATTAACTTCCTATATCCAGGGGAATCATGGTTATGTCTTGAATATCCAGAGTCATAGCTGTTGGAAAAAGGACAAGCCTGAGGAAGGACCAGATCTGGGTGCTAAAGCTGAGGGTGATATATGCTTTACATCAGGAGAAATAGCATTCTTTTCTGTTACTGTAAACTCAAGCATCAGATCAACACACATCTGAAATGACTTGGAAGATTTGATTATACCCCATCTAGAAGTAGCCAGGCAAGAATATCTTGGGGGAGGGACTGTAGTCTATTTCTGTTATTTATTTAAAAATAAATTTTCAATGGATAAGTGTAAGTAGCAGTCCAATTTTGTCTTTAATAATGCATGAAAGAAAAAAATTAAAAAATGAAGACAAGCCACAGTATATATCCAGGCTTAAGACAGTTGAACATGGATTCAGAATCTCTCATCAGCCAAAAAATCAGAGTCCTTGTATTCCAGACAAGTTACTGTGGAGGCCAAGGTCTCTGAAGCAGTGTTAGTCTGGTTGTTCTCGGATAGTGGAGGGTTAAGCTGCTGTAATTTAAAGCAGATTTTAGGTAAATGTAACATTTGGGAACTGGCTGAGAACTAGTCTGAAAATTGCACAGCTACAAACAAGTTTCTGATAGGCCTCTCTTTTCATGCAGCAGAGAGGCTTGGCTATCAGCTCTTGAACTGTTGTATTTTGCCAAAATTGTACCCTCACAGGAAAAAGTTGCAAGGAAATAGCAATTATTCAAAATTACATTATCTTGGAACACTGAGTAGCCTTCACAGTGACTTCCATGTTGTGAGAAATGCATAACTCAACAACATTCATAAAAATGTAAAGGGCAAGCTTTTCAGATTTAGGTGAATTATTCTTAAGGGTGATTACATATTTTTACCTTAGAATAGAACAGCAAAAAATTAAAATAACATTCTTAAAGGCTAGTAATTGCCTTTTGAACAGGACTTGTGGTGGAATATATCTTCACCATCACAAAGCAGGAGTGGGTTAAGGAGTTCCCAATCAGCCTGGCTTGTGGTTGATTCCCACACTTCTAAAAAGTTGTAAAGTTTGTGGGAACTGAAGCCATTAGTGGGGAATGTCCCTCTCTTAAGAGAACCTGAACATCCTGGAGATAAGTGAGCTGCTGGAATGCTGCTGCCTGGGACATGACACTTATGTGCATGTGGATCCCATCACTAACCTGGAAACTGTACATATGAGAGGCCTAGTTAACCTTATGAAAAGGGCTATTGAAGTAGCAGTTACTCAGCTGACAAGCTGGATTATTATGTTTCAAAGAACAAAAGCTTTTTGAGAGACAAAAGTGTTCTATCCCTACTGAGCTGAAACCCAAGGTTAGAAATTTAATTGATTTTTTTTTTTTTTTTTAGGAAAAAAAAATGTGCGAAGCCCAGAACTTTCAAGGCAGGGAGTACTTTGAGTCATTGCTGACACTGGGCAGTTTCCAGCAGTAATATTTAATATGATCTTGAGTTAGCAAGCCAGTGAAGGGTAGGTTTGCAAACTCCCATGAGTACCTCTGTGCTTTTTCTGCCTTGCAGTATCACTTTCCTCAGCCTATACCTRCTGGTTCTCAGACATGATCTCAGTTCACATTGGTGATGGGAAAACAAGGCAACTACAAGACCCAAGTTCAGCACAGAAGGAGACGTAGTCAAAGATTCTCAGCTGAATTAATTGTAGTCTGCCCAGGCAGATCCAGATCCGTAGGTAATAGATGCAGAATAGGGCTGGTGACAGGATGAAACACTATGGAACTGCGCATACGTACCAGCACATGTTTAGGGTAGATGAGCTATTGCCTGTGATCAAAGGTTGGGTCCTCTCTCGATTGAATCACCTCAACCACTGCAAAGTGATCTCACCCAATGATGTCTAAATTGTCCTCTGCATGCTGATGCTGTGAACAAGAGCAGAAACACTCCTTTAAATGTTTATACAAACATTCCAGCACCTAGTTTGTGACTCCTACAGAATACTTCGGGCTGAACTGAAATTACACCCTTAATCTGAATGTTTAAACACCTTGGATAAACTAGTTTTAGTACAAAGCATTTCTGAGAAAGCCACGTGTCATCCGAGAAGCCTGATTTAGAGTTTAAGCAATTCCAAACTACTGCTGTTGTAACATGATTTTTGTTCAAATGCAAGACTGTTGTATTCTCAGTTAACCAGCTGCAGAGTTTCTTACAGTAGTTGAGATGGAGGGGGAGGGTATTTCATACCATGCTTCAAAATACTGTGGCATTGTGAGTATTTTTTAGGTGCCTGTTCTGAAATTGCTAGTAAGTACTGTGCTAACAGAGCTATGCTGGATAAGCATTTTTAATAGGGTTCTGTTGCCAGTGTGATTCAAATTTTAATGTGGGCAAGCCAAATAGCAATGTCCGTTTGTTGTTAATGGGAGTCTCTTTCTGGCAAAAGTTTGAGAGTGTTTCTTAGAGTATGTCTATGTGAAGTGAGGCAAGAAGCTGATTGCATGAAAGCACTGTTGACTTTGTGATGGCTTAGTATCACTCTTTCAGTCAAGCATCCACCCAAAAGCATACTTTCTAGCAATGGTTGGATCTGCACTTTGGAATGCTTTGAATGTCTACCTTTAATTCTTTTGATGTAAGAAGAGATTTGGAGTAGTTCCCAAGCACAAGGAGTTGCATTGTATAGTAGAACCAGGATAACTGCAATGCATTTGATAGCCCATCCAGTCTAAGGAGGAAAACTGTATACATTGCATGCATGCTGGCTCTGAACTGAAGAATTTTCTGCAACCAAATATTATTACGGTTGTAGAACATGTGGAATTATTACTGTGTGGTAAGCTTTACAAATGTGTGATAAGCTAAACGAGTATTATAATCTCTCACTTACTGCTGAGAGGATCCAGTATTTTAAATACAAATTAAACTTTCCTTCAGACAAATCATTCATAAAAGTCATTCTTCTACCTTTTAACTAAAGAAGTACTCTAACAAAGTTAGTTTTTCTGTTTAAGTGAAAGGCAGACTGAATTCAATGAAGAAAAAATTATATTGGTAATACTCAAGAATCCCCTTGTGAAAGCTCAGAAGATATGAAAATGAAGTTTCCAATTTGAACATGTCATCACAGGGGAAAAAGTTCTAAGTTTAACTAATAAAAGTAAGAATTTTACCAAATTATATAACAGTAATCAGTAGTCTCTGTGGTAAATAAAAAAACAATTTGCAACAAGAGGCACAATTGGAACAGTGCTGTCTTGCAGGCTGGATGAGTCAGGAATGATGGTGCTTGCAGCTCTCTTTAGTGGTTTACAGAGCAATTCTTCAACTTGTTTATTTACAGAAACCATATTCTGATATGCTCCACCAAAGTACATGGGGATAGGGAAAATGATCCTGATGACAGAAGGAACAATTTGTAGTTTTGAGAAATCTAAAGTTTTAAAAAGTAATTGTTTTCTTATATAAAGTGCAAAAATGCAACAAATATTTCTAACTTTTTTAAAAAATACATTTTTTCATGCTTAGTCTCTCATAACTAGATAAAGATAACTTTATCAAAGAGTTTGCAAAAAGTGACATTTTCTTTGAAGATAAGAGTAAAAACTCCAGTCTGAATTATTTTTGGATTCCTTGAAATAGATATATAAAGAGAATGCCTGCCAGGCTCTAAGTACAGTATGTCTAGCTGTGCAGCAATATCAAGACTGTAGCAGAGCACTGGAAGATGTTATTCACGAAAAGAGGAAACAATATGCTTAGCCACATCCACAATTCAACTCAGTCAATCAAGGACATTTGTAACTAGACAGGGGAAGCCACAAACCACAGAACAAGCATTGAGTTAGACAAAATACCTACATGAATCTTAAAAAAAAAAAAAAAAAAAAAGGAAATTACAGTTCCTGTAGTAGTGAATACAGTCTGCCTTCTGATTGAGCATAATCAGCATGACATACGACAAGAAAACTACTCAGATTTTTTTTTAAGTAGCCTTAGATGTTCCTTTCTCTCTATCCCTGATAGACCAATAGAGAGATTGATAGGCTGACAGACTGAACTATCTGCAAGATTATACTAGGCCTATACTAAAAGAATTCAAATGTATCCAGAAAGATTTATCTGAAGTTTAGGATAAACAGCTAGAAATCCCTCACACCTAATTGAGGAAGAATACCTCATTTGGGGAACTAATTTTTTACTTCCTTCATAGAAAATTGCTAAGATGTGATATTTACTTTAGTTGGAAATTCTAGTCATTTCCCATTTGTAAAAAGGAGATGAAGCTATATGATTCTAGAATTATTTGTTCTGGGTATTAAATATTTTTTAAATGAGCTGCTAAAATGCAGTCTTTGTTGAGAGGTTGAGGAGCTGTTTGTAGAGTAGCAGTTAATGTTCTTCTCCCTCAGATGGATTGCCTTCTGGATGAGAAGAGTGGGTTGAAGCCCCACTAGCTTTTGATTTAGTGTGTGATCCTGGCATTTCCTGTAAACATGTAAATTATTTTTTCCTTTGGTCTGAGAGAGAAAAGCTTTGACTACTAGATGAGTTGCTCATATTTCCAGTTACATTTCCAGGCCATCTGACCTCTGCAAGCTTCTGCAAGTCTTGTGTCACTGCAGTCTACATTGGCTGAGATGAGCATAACAGACTGTTGTGAGCACAGCCAACACTGGCTTTGGGTCACAACTTGGATGGTAAAATTTCTAAATACAGTCTATAAAGCTAAGAATAGATTGAGTAATGGACATAGATTGCTCAATTATGCGCTTAAGGGGTAAATATACCATTTCTAGCCAGTATGCAAGAAGTCTTAGCTTCAGTCTGATATATGTTGCCTGTCAAAGTGACAAAAAGCTTCACTGAGCCAAGAAAGAGATGAAGTATCACTTGACTGAAAAGAATAGTGTCAAGATTTGTTTGCACTGTATGTAACTTTCCAAGCTGTCTTACCAGTCAAGGAATTCTGCTTACTGATATTCCCAACCATGACAACGCCCTAAGGGAGTGACATGAACACTGGCTTATGCTGTCCAGTTAATCCTCATTGCTCTCTCTATATTGCTGGCCTCGAGTTTTAAATTAATGCAATAGTGTGGGTAACAAATAAATCCGATAAATGTATATTTTAATAGAAACACTGTTACTACTTGATGGTAGTTCTGTGCCAGTGTGATTTGTGGACAAAATCCCAACTCTTGAAAAGCACTTGATCATAAATTAAATGATAATAGTGTAGTCAAAAAAAGATTCTAAGCATGATCTGTTATCAAATCAAGTATCTCTAATTTATAAAATCACAAGAACACTGATATAGTTTTTTTCACCAAAATATTCTAATATTTATCAAGCTACCTTGTATACCTTCAAGCAAGATTCAGTCACAGGTTTGACTGCAGAGCAGACATCCTTGAAGTCTTTGAAGAGTAACATCTTAGAAAATATATACACTGAGCTCTAGTTATCAGAACACAGCAAGAGAGTATGCTAGTATAGAAGCAGAGTTGGGGCAGAAGCTAAAACACAAAGCAGACTAGTGCCGGTATTACTTAATGGACTTTGGAATATATAAAAAAATTAGACTTGTATGATGTTTACTAAGCACAGAGTATTTTCCCAGGCATTTTGAAATTTTGCCTCCTAATAAAATGCAAGTCAGCAGGCTATAGAAAAGTTCAAAATTTTATCAGCTTTTTAGTAGGAATAATAACTGATAGCAACTACAGTTTGCCAGGTATGTGTTCCAGCATTTTAGGATCTGGCAAGACTGGAGACAGCTCAACAAAGAGAGCAGAGTGCTGGATAAAGAAATGCACTCCAGTGAGGAAGTCTTGCAACAGAGTCCTCCGGAGTGCTACAGAAACACTCCACACAACAGAATAAAATCAGTTTATGGCAGGAGGGTCTCAATAATGCCACTGATGTAATAGGTAAATCTTAATCCCAAGTGGTCATATCAAAGAATGAGAACCCTAACACTAGGAGATGTCAAGTGTTCTCCTCTAAATGGAAGGCCTGACATCTAGCCTCACTTACGAAAGAAATTCTCATCCTGATTAAACTGTTCTGGATAAATATTGGATGGGATAAGCTGCTGTCGCTAGACATAGCTACACTCTAAGCTGCTACATACTTGAGTCTGATGCAGTTGCTCAGTATGGGAGGAACAGATGGTATCTTCATCTGGTTCCATCTTCAGTTGAATTGCCATGAGATCCCATGGGCAGCACCGAGGTAGGGAAACAGTCCTTTTAAAAAGAAGTCCAAATCTGCGGAGGAGCCCACATGCTACCAAATGAATGGACAAATTCTCCCTTAAATCCAAATGATCAGATTTTGAAGAGTGGTGAAGTCCAAGATAGATTTCACATGGATCTGTGACTTGTAGCTTGAATAAGAGTAGCTAAGGGGAGAAGTGTTTTGTTTCTTTTTGTAATGTCACTAGGCATTACAGTTTGGCAAGCCTCTAAGTAGACATTCTGTAGAGAAGCAGAGAAGTCCAAGGATGTGGGATGGGAGAGGGTGTAGCATTAAAAATAATACACTTTTTTGTATCCAAACAAAGTTCAGCATTCATAGAAAGTGTTTTTTTTCTGTGGTTCTTTACTACTATCATGTGACTGTTGATGAATAGCTGGGCTGAAAGCATCAGGCTTGTAAAAAGGGAGAGCAATACATTTTTATTTTTAGAAATAAATACTTTTTCTCTTAAGCAGTATCTCAGATCCTTTGTGCAAAAAATTACCTTCTGATTACAGGCACTTCACAGTAGAAACAACATCCATGTCATGTTACTTTACAAGGATGTTTGTAAGTGTAAATGAAATGAAGCCTGGCTTTTTAAATTGAAATCAGAAGGTTACCTATGTCAGATTTTATGCAAAAGACTAACACTACTATTTTCTAGCCCATTTAATGAGCCTTACTGTTTTCAATTACAGGATTTATGCCTCAGGCAAACAATTTATATTAGGACCAATAGAATTATTCAAAACTGTTTTCTTATTGATTTATGTCCTATATTCTCATATAAAGTTTAATATCCTAACTCACCCTGTACACCCCCCCCTCAGGCTCCCCCCCCATGTGGGAAGAGTCAGTATGTGCTTTGACTTGCCCAAAGCTATGTTAATATAGGTGTGTATGTCTTAGTTGGTCAGCCAGCTTATACAAAGTATAAACTGTGTTTATATGTGTATGTTAATAGCTGATTTTTATGAAACTTATAAAAAAATTCAGTTACCTTTGACACTTAAGCAGTTGGACTAGACGACCTCCTGAGATCTCATCCAACCCGAATTATGATTGAATGCTGTTTTCAAATTTGGTTAAAATAGGTTAGCATGTTCAAATATTATTAGGAGTGGAGTGGCAGAGATATGGACTGACTGGTATCAATTGTGTAAGCCTTGTTTTCTTAGGAGATCAGGCTAACACAGCATACCAAGCAATGGGCTCTGGGCCTGGCACTTCAGCGTTGCTAGCTCAGGCTTTACTCCTCATATTACCAAGGTTGACTTTCAAAGTCTGCTCTACAAATTTACTCCATGCCTGGCATTACTGAAAGGATACCTAATGAGAGTATAAGCTACTATTACATATCTTAGCAACCCTCTGTTAGATTTTAACATGGTATAGCATATGTAAGCCAAGTCAGTTTTTATAACAATATTGTATATTTGCTTGGTTTTTGCAAAGAAGGTGATCATCCCTAGGAATGTCTCTCATTAATGACTTCTCATGTGCTTGTTGTTAATTACCAGCTGATGTCTTTTCCAGCAAGTTGTTATTTCTAGGATTGCATCAGACGGCAAGCGCATCTTAACATTCTTTGTTGTTGATGCAAGTTCTAAAGAATTCTGAGTTGTCATTCAAGTTCCTGTTGGTAATTTATTGTCATCATACCATGGCAAATCCTTTCTGTTTAATATGATCAAAAATATATGCTATATGTTTACTCCTTTTGGAGATATTCAGTTTGGCATAACCATAATTATCAGAAATAAATCTATCAATGTTTAAAGGAAGGATGATATATATCTTTTATTAGACAAATATATTTGGGGAAAAAGAGAGCATGCTCTTCTTTAAGTATTGTTAATTGGGTACTATTGGTAGTTTGGTAAATTCTATTTTTTTTCCTTTGCACTGCTTATAGCATCCTTTCTGGTGACATAAGAATGCTTTTCTTAATGATTATTTCTGTTTATTGAATGTTGAAAGATGGTCTTGTTTATTTTGCCTGGTAATTCCTTGTTTGTGTACCAATGCAGCAAACTCATTTATGCATTAATCATTCCATTTCTGCTTCTTAATATCACTGACTCTTTTGTAATTAACAGCTGCATTCTTTTTAGTGGCTTCTTGTTTTCTGCAAACCTTTAGAATAGATTGAGGGTCATCTTTTGACCTGTGTTATTTTGTCTTTTGTTCATTTTTAGTCAGAGCTTTGAATAGGTCTGCTGATAAAAACTGATCTACTAAAGATCTTCACTTGATGTGACTAGACTAAGTCAAATGTAATGTGTTCTGATTTTATTGGATATGTCAATGAAGTTCAACATCTCAAATCAAAAAATTCTATTGCCTCACATTTACACTTGCTCCAGTGAGCAATTCAAGCAATTCCTTCTGGGAATGGAGATGTTTCACTGGCTACCCTGCTAATAACAGGAGACTCCCATCTGGTGTCTTTGTTCAACATCCCTTCATTTCAATTTCACAAATTACATTTAGAATTTTCCTGAGGATTTTGAGTAGTACCGAATGTATTTAATCTGGCAATGAAAAACTATTTTTTACTATTTTTACTATGCAGAACTGCAAAAGCTTCAATGCCATTTCAGTCATCAAAAGTATAACTTCAATATAGATTATTTGTAATTCCTTATTACAGTTATTTGAATGTGAGTCTTCACAGTCCCTCAAATCTTCATTGTTATTACACTAATATTTTACGGACATGTACACGCTTAGCTTTACTACCCTGAATTGTCTCACTGACTTGAAAGGAACATCTTCCATTCCAAGTAGTATGGCTAAGATTTCACGTAAGCTATTTGCCTGGACGTGTTTGCAGTCGGAGCAGACTCTAAAAAATAGGGGGGAGGAGGTGTGGGAAAAGGCAGATGTAAAAAGGGCAGCATGCAATGGGGCCGTAGATGGTGGCAACATATTTCTTATGTTAAGCAATTATCAAGAGTCATGTGTCAGTGTAATTTGATCATAGCTTTTAACTGGCCGCTTGAGCAGAACTCATGGTGAGCTTACCTGGATTACCTGGTACTGGATTACTACTTTTATTATAGAATCAAACATTATGGCCAGAAGGGACCTCAACAGATCATGCAGAACATCTCATTCTCCCAGAGCATAGTCCTGTGCGTGTAACCTGCTCCTGTCCCTGTGGCTGCTTTCCTAAAGCCTCCAATGACAGGGATTCCACAGCCTTGTTAGGCAAGCTATTATACTACTTGGTTTTCTTTACAATTAGAAGGTGTTTCCTCATGTCTAACTTGAATTTAGCTTCTGCAGTTTTAATATTGGGTGAAGTCCTTTGATATCATCTAGAATCTGTAATATTAACAGGGAGTACTAAACTGGGAGAGGATGGATGCCTGGAAGCCTGGCATGCTTAGACAGAGTCATTCCAAGAAAAGCAGCTATGCAGAAGACAATGCAGAGAGAGGTGCTGTTGGAAGAAATGGACATGTTGTCACAGCTGCCATGGCCAGAGGGAGGGGTGAACTGAAAAGCAATTACAAATTCTACCGCAGTTGTAGGCCAGAATCTTGAAGGCCAGAATAAGAATGATCTAGACTATAAGACAACACCCGATACCCATCCCATCATCATCAGTGTTGTGTTTTCTCATCTTTACTGAAAGATTAGGTAACCAAGAGTAAGTAAACCCTATGTGTTTTAGCATAAAGGATAGTCTTTCAGCTCAGTAAAGAATATCAGTGTAACAACCGCTATTTCCTGGAGAGACCCGGGGTGTCTGGGGCTCCTAAGTCGATAGGGATGGGGAGGCAACCCAAACAATGACAGTTAAGCAGTGAGAGGAAAAGCACTGGGAAGAGAAAAATAATGAAGAAACAATGGCAAAGTGTTTATAGAGTCATTGGTGGGGGATGGAGAGGTGATAGTAGCATCCTGTATTAATTAGAAGCTTTAAGCATGGTTTACTGGAACAGATGAGTCAGAAGAGTCAAAGGTATTTATGAGCCACTGTACAAAACTGAATGGTTAAAGTCTGGTCATTCAGACACCCAAATGTCCTTCAGGAAACACCCACATCGGAAAAAGGAGGTTTAAACCTTTCTTAGCCACCAAGAAAAGAACAAAGCAGGGAAAGTGGTTGGGTGAGATTTTAACCACATCTCTTATTTTGTTTCCCTGTAACTGCAGTAGTGGTTGTTGGTTTTGTTCTGTTTCTTATAATGAGGGAAACTGCTTTTTTGGGCAGCCTTTTAGGTGGTATTAAAGATGGTAATAACCTCTCTTTTTGGATGAAGAAAAAGTTAAGATGATGAGGGAGAGCTGCTGTTATTGCTGTTGTGGTAAAGCCTGAATCTGCCTCCCTGATGATAAATCAAGACAAGCACACACAAAAGGGGAAAGGAAAAAAACAGCCAAGTTAGAAAATGTACCTTCTGTTTCTGCTCCTGACTTTAATTTACATTTAATTTGTTGCTAGAGGAGACTGAGCATAGCACATGGTGATTCCAAGATCTGGCTGACTTGTGCCGTCACTGAGCTGTTTCAAGGCATTGCTTTCCTCTGCCTCCCTCTTTTGGACTTGCAGCGGTGCTACCGAAGAGAGTGATCTGGCTGGCTAAGACAGTTATTGAGCTGAAGGTGTAGGAAGAGGAGTAGAAACAAGAAGAAATATGGTGGGGAAGGAAAGGGGGCACAAGTGAAAAGAGATGGTGGCAGGCATGCGAGTGCTGTCCTCCAGCAGGTGTATTTGCTGAGGCTGCTAGAAGAGGCAGTATTCCCTCCCCCACCCCTCCTCCAAGCTGGGCTTCTAGGACTCTTTCCTAGGACGAGGAAAGGAGACCCAGTGGGGTCACAGTGGATCTACTTGTTTGCCGCACAATCTTATCACAGGCCTTGGAAGGATACCTGGAGACCTTTCTAGCTTTAGTCTTTTCTGACTTTTATAAATAATATTATTTACAGCCTGCTGCTTCTTTTCAACACTGATGTTTCCTAGCTCTCTCTTCCCAGTGTGAGCTTTTCTTGGGGCATGTGCCTTTGAATATCAGATAGTGTGAGCTGCTGTTCCTATTATAGTTGTAGAACTACGCATAACTCTTCAAATACTGTGGTTTACTATGCTGCTGACTTCCTTTTCTTTAAAGAACCATTAGCTGGAATGGATACAGAATAAACATAAACTAGCCATCATTAACTTTTTTTTTTCTTCCTTACCTTGGGAGGAAAACCTAATTTTATAAGAAAAAGTATTGTCTTGCTAACCAGTTTCTCCTTCATTTGTTTATTTTGCTGCTTTTCTTTTAGGACCAAATGACCTCCCTACCTTTCTACTGTCCCTCGTGTTCAAAATAATCGCTCTGGCTGGGCTTCCACATCAGAGCCATATTTCTGTTCAGCCAACAGCAGATGTTCTCATAACCTGCTTGTCATGATATATCCCACCATACAGTTTCTTTAGTAGTTCTATCTTAAACATACAATTTCAGATTAACAGAATATCTTCTTTGAACAGATGGAGATGGACTTTTGCACTTTGGACAATTTGGAACATAAGTTTCTGCCCCTCAGCTGAGGGCTCTGGGGAGAGGCCAAGCCCCTTCACTCCCTTAGGCTCGCAGGCAAAAGCAGGTGGTTTTGTATTAAAAGATTTGAAGGAAGCCAAAGACCTTTTTGGTTTTGTGTATATTTTTCTCTTCACTCTGACTGGAAATAAAAACTGTTTTGGTTACATAAACTTTATGTAACTTTAGTTACAAAAACTGTTTTTTTCATTGGATAGAAATGTAAATAAAATGATTTTGGTTTTTTCTTCCTCAAAGGACAGAGGAAAACATTTTTGTTTCATTATGAATGCACTGAAAATTAAATTTTGGGAAATTTTTAAATAAAATAAACATTTTTATTGTGAAATACCAGTTTCACATTTCTTTTGTCTGTAATACTGTGGCTTGTAAAGGGCAAGGAAACTATTGTGCCTTGGACCTACAAGATAAAAGGTTTTCAGAGCCCGGGAAGAATTAGTCCTTATTCAGGCACCATCTAAGTACTGTTTTGTAATTGGATCTTCCATTACCTTGAAAGAAGCAATCTTGCCTATTTGGGCACATGAATCCATTTTATCACCTATGAACTCTATCAGCCAGGGGAGATGCAGCCTGGAAGGAAATGGAAGGTGGGGCTGCAGAAGGACAGGAAACCACAATGCTGGGCGTGAATTGGCAGTGATGAATTTGTTGCAGACAGACTGATGGCTCAGAAATGCAATTTAAGCATTTATTAAATTTTGATGGATTTTAGTCAATGATGAGGATGTGAAGCAAGTCAAGAAAAAAGGAGGCTGAAATAATGTAGGATACACTCTGATGCAAATGCATTTTCATGATGATGCATCTCCACAGTTGTGAAACACTGAGATCCTCAGGGAAGACACTAGGTATGAAAGACAAGACAAGCAGAAAGCCTTCCAAAACACTGCGGTGAGAGACAAATACTTATGTACCTGCTTTCACTCTTTTCTCCTATTCTGCTTTCTCTATTTTTATGTTCTTCCTTCCCCCCCCCCTTTTTTCTCTCTAATCCCATCACTTACATTCTTGTTGCTTGGCCTTCTTTCTTTGGGTACCCCAACTGATATCTAACTACATTTTTGGATGAAAGGGAATTTTCTCGACTACATTTTCCTTAGAAAATGTAATTTGACTTAAAATGTTTTCAGTTTATGACAAAAYTTCACAATTGAATTTAGTTTTTGATCCTAAAATATTTTCTCAAAAGCTTCGTATTGTTCTCCCCCTTCTTTATAAGTATATATATTATAAAGATATTTTATTTTCTTATTTTCTTCTCTCAAAAATCATTAAAATCTAAAGCAAAGGAACAGTCTTTGCATGTTTATCTTTGGCCAACTCTTTTCTGGGTACTTTTACCTCCATTTTCTTTCAGTTTGGAACTGTCACTTCCAATCACAAGGTTATTTCTGATCTCTAGCTACCACTCTCAGTTGCCATGAGATCTTCTGTAGTCTTTTGAATCCAGTGGGCAGTCATGTCTATGAAAAGGGCATCATGCATCATTTATGATCTCTTGTAAGCTCTTGCAGTAACAATGGGGAGAAAAATAATATTCTGAGTATATTCTAGTATTCAGCAAGTATGCAGATTTGTACCTCAACCAAAGTAGTGTCTGGAGCAGCACGGATACCCTGGAATATAGTAGATGGGTCGTGCTGGATCTCTGCATTTTTTTTATCATCAATTTTTTGTTAAAGGAACTCAAACGAATTCTGTAATTAATTTGTAGTATATTTATGGTATATTTTCTTTTGCAATATATCAATTTGGTTCAGTAACAACTGCTGTTCTCATTAACACTAATGGTATGTGCATTCTGTTTGCTTTCTGATAGACAGGTGAAGTAAGGAAGAAGCAGACTGGAATAAGATGGCATCTCCATTCTGGACGAACGAGTTTGACTGTTAAGAGAAAGCACTAAGGAACTGCATTTTCATCAAAACTGAATTCCAACCCAGGTTTTTTTAGACAGCAGTTTTATATAGACATCAATGACAGACATGACATTGTATAACTTATCATGAAGCAAGTAGCTGAAAGTATTCCTCATTTCAATTTCAAAAGCATACACCCCAAACCCTGAAATTAAATCAGTTGCAGATGCATTCCAGATAATCTTCTGATGTTTTGTTTTAGTTCCAGTTACTGTACAGCTTCCCAAGTTTTCTGCCTTAATATTGTTTCCCTGTTTTGGCATGAGTAATTCATCAGTTTGGGAGGAGTCTCAAGGGGTATTTCCAGTAAGAGAAGAAACTGAAGACCCAATTAGGTATTTTTTAATGTAATCCAGTGCTTTTGCAGAGGCTGACTGTATTTCTCCGAGTATATTTGGATTCGAGCAAAAGGAGCAAGTTTCTCTAATCTCGGTTCCAAGCCTTTTTCAGCATAGACTTACCCAAAAGCTCTTGCTTGCTTTATTTTTGTTCATGGTCATGATCCTGCTGCTGTTTCTCTGGTTGTGTCTCTTTTTTGCTGCTTTGTTTGTCTGCATCTGCAGTGTTTCTCTTCACTTCTCTGTTTCACATATGAGTGCATGCGCACACACACACTCTCTCTCTGCTCTGCATTCAAATCAATCCTGTGCATCCACGCTATTTCCCACACTCAGGGAGAACCSACGGGACCCTGCAACCAGCTATTGCCCAGGCCTCAGTGTGGCTTTGTCCCTGGGTGATTGATTTTCTGCTAAACTGCCCTCACGAAACCCAGGGGTCCCTTTCAGTTGTTTCCTTAAATAGGCTGAATGGAAGATAATTATCATTTCCAGCAGCTTCGGCTAAGTGATGCAATTGCCCACAGATCAAAGATATATTCACTGGGAACTTAACTAGTGGAGAACTACACAATATTCTTTAGGAGTCTGTCATTCTGCAGATGACACAGTTTGGGACTGATTGATAATACCTGTTTTTAAAAACCACAACATTCATTTTTGTTTAAAAAGTCTACAGTCTCTTATTTACATACCTTCACAATTACTGTGTTAATGGGAATACCTTGAACTAATCTGTGTTTAGGAACCTGTAACACTTGTCGCTGCAGAGTATGCTGAAACACCACTTCAAGGGGACATGTAGGAAACTGAGTAAAAAACAAGGGTTTAGTTCTACTTCTGCACATGCCTTTTCTGGGATAGTTCTCTTCAGAGAGCACTGGGTTGTCTAAGCTCCACATATTTAATGAGATTTGTTAGTAAAAATTTCAGCTTGACTTTTCTAGTTTTTCTTTTCCCATTATATGCCTAGTGAATTTGATCAATATTTTCTTTATTTCAGCCTGAAGCTTTTATCAGAGTCCAGGCACATAGCGTTCAAAGATAGAATTTAGGGCRTGGTATTAGTTTTCAGAGATTTACAGATGGTTATGGTGTGTTCAGGCTGAAGTGCAGAATTACCTTGAGGCTTGCCACAGGTAGTCTGACTTTGGCAGACTCTGTTCCCTCTGTTTGAAGCTTCAGGAGTCCAAAATTCCATTGTTAAATTTTTGGGTTTTCTTTCTGCTGTAATTTTAAATTAAGAAGGGACAACTTGTAGGTTCTTCTCTGCTGGATCCCATATCTACCAACTTTTATTTGTGATGCACATTTGAAATTTATATGCAGAGTTTCCCTTCCCTGGCACAAAATATTCCTCTTTGCTGGGCTTGCCTTCTCCTCTGGCTCTCAAATGAAAAAATATTCTTGTCTGCAGAATCTGGCTGCAACGTACCAGATAGTTTGAAACTGCTTAGTCAAGCAGTCATTGGAATGCTTGTATTTCAGAGGTTTAGCAATAAATATAAAATGCATATTAATCTTTGGAGCAAATCTCACTTTTCTTTGATGTAAAACTTTGATTTAAACCAGTACAGTCATCTGTCCCATTGTGACATTCCTTATAATGAAAAGTTAGGCTTTCCATGCAGTGACATTGTATGTCGGGGGGTAGGGAACGTGTATTTTGTGTACTTATTCACCATTTTTTATAGCATTTACCTTTAAAGCAAAGTAATCAACAGGCAATTTCAGGGTTTGGGGCAGGTGAGTTGAAAAGTAAAGGCTTTTTTTTTGCAATTATTTTAGTTCAGCTTTGGTTGGATGTGCCTCTTCAATATATGTTCCATGATATTGTTTCTCTCTAGGTTCTGCCTTTGGAGGTYGCTAACAAAGGTGAACCAGAGCTTTGCTTATTGCTGTCAAAGCCAGAAGCCTGTGAACCAGTGAAAAATTTGCTTCATGCACCATGTCACAATTTTATGTTGTCATTGTTAGTATTTCCAGACCATGTTTATATGGATAGTCATTCAGGACAAGACTGTGGTCTGGCCCGCTTGCTCGTGTGGGAAATGCAAAAGGGTTTAGGCTGCCTTCCTTGTTCCCTTTTGTTGGTACCAGTAGAGTGAATAGAGTGTAAGCAGATGCAAGTGATAGTAACAGAGGCAGCAAAGCTACTACTATACGCTACTGCTGAGCTACCAGAGAACCACTGCTTTCTGTTACATGCTGCCCTTGAGGTTGATATAGCTGGGCCCAGCAGTGCTAGACCATTAGCTCTACTCTGGTTACATGCCAGACTGCGTAGCAGTAGAAGGTGGTGTACTTTAACAGTTTTTCTTTCCCAGAGCAGGGCAAGGAAGTGAGGGGGAAGAATTAGAAGGCTATGGGTCTCGGATGATGTGGTTCCCAGCCTGTTTATGGGAATAATAGCTACATATTTTTTTGCTTCTTGGAAAAAAATAATTGAGAAATTGAGGTGGAAATGGGTTTTCCTCAACAATAAGAACACTTTTCCAGAGACCTGGGCACTTTGGTGGCATCCTGGTTCATGCCTTCTTAGCAAAACAGATTGTTCTCAGCACAGATCTTGGCTATTTCAATCTGAGGTCTCCAGCAATCTGACCTATGGCCAATAGAGAAGAGCAGCTTGTGTATAGTTCTAATGCATCTTTATTATCCTTTGGTCTCTTCTACCTCTCACCATGGCATAGCCATGGGCACACCTTCTGTCCAACAGACATCCTTATGAGTAAGGATGAAGACAAGATTGGACGCTATAACAGCCATTTACTAACTGTGGATTTCTATACAATGAGAATAATTTCTATAAAAGGCAATTTTTTCCTGGAACCATCTAAACCTAGACGTTGCAGCAGCAGAGAAATGTACTCTACTGAAGAATGAGACTTTGCCCTGTGGATTATCATCATTTGCTTTCCCATTAGTGCACTCAAAAAGGAAGATATTAAATGCTGAAGCACAAGAGAGAACACAAGGGAAAATCAGGGTGCAACAGACATCTGGCTTTGCAGTCATTATACTGTGGAATGGAAGGATGCAGCAATGTGAAGTGACAAAGGAACAAAATTTCCCAGCTGAAATATGGTACTTTCTTATAGGGAGTGAAAACTGGTTCTCCCCCAGACAAAGGGAGACTCAGAATTGTTTCCATCGTTTGCAAGTGCACAAGGATTATTTTGTTGTTGAGAAGTCTCCAAATGCCTCATCCTGACCGGATGCTTCAGCTGATAGAGATGTCTGAGAAAACTTTGTTTCCTAAAATAAAATCTTAGGCATCTAAGCTTTTGAACATATCCTTCTGTTTTTAGCACACCTAATACAAAGAATTTCCTCCAAACTCTCCAGCCTTTCTACTGTGCTTGAGAATGAATTTCCTATATTTTTTGCTCAGTTCTATCACTGCAAAATTTAAAGTCTCCAATCAGAATCAGTAACAGGCACTATACCAAATTATATCTAAACAGTTCTGAATACGCAGACTAAAGTCCCAGTGCTGCAAGGCAATTTGTACAGGCAGCCATTTGTGCCAGCAGTGAGATTCTTGCAGGACTGTGTCCTTAGACAAGAAGTAATATATCAAATGGAATGAAAAAAGGACTCAGTGAAATATAAACAGTCTTACCATAAATTTGTTTCTACTCTTAATATAGATAGCTGAAGATGTTCGTGCAATCTAAAGGACTACATTTTTGGCTATAGCATGACAAGCTGTTTTATGTATGAGCTGTATGTAATTATACTGAAAACAAACTTTACTTCAAGAACATTTTTGGCTCCACTGTGCAAGAACACAAAGGTCCTTTGTTATGCTCTCAGCAGAGTTATTTATGGATTGCAAGGAACTTACTTAAGGACAGTTTTGTCTGATGGTATTCATCCACTAACTCAGATTTAAATTTGTGACTTATGTTCATACAAGTCATAATTTTAAGTATGATCGGCTAGACAAAGAATTCTGAAAGTAGAAGTAGGCTTGATCTACAGATTCAGATCTGGAATGGTAGTCCGGGGAGGGGGGGTTCAAATCCAGGGCTTTGAATCAGCCAGAATGGAAAATGCCACACAAGGCTTTGCATAATTCACATCAGTTATAATCATCTTTGATCAGATTGAAAATAAGGCTTATGGTCTCTTACAAGGARAAAAGGTCACAGAAAAAAGAGGGACCTAACTGGCTCTTGGGAAGAAAGGAATCCTGGGGTAAAGCAGGTATGTGACCATCTGCCAGAAACTCCTACAGGGCGTTTGGAAGCCAAATAAGAGGAGCGAGCTTTCCTCTGGCTCACCTAAAACTGCCATTACTTTAAAAGATTACTTACAGAGATCCTGCTTTCCCAAAATTTTTCCTGTCTGACCTGTGTGACCAAGGAAATATCTAACTTCAACTTTCTGCTCTACTGTAAACTTTGCGTGATCATGGACAAGCTCTTTAACACCATATTCAGGCCACACGCTATCAGTCCAAACCTTTGGTTTTGCAACTACTATGGCATGCCAGTTTAAGAGTGAGCTCAGCAATTCAGAGCACTGTCTCTGCAAGACTGCAAGACTCTGCCTCCCTGTGCAATCAGCGGAGGAAGTGTTTATGATAGCAAAGTTAGGCACCGATGTGAATCAGTCTGAATATAGCCCTTGCTCTTTCTTTTGCTTTGGTTTCACACATACAAAATGGGTGGTTAGTAGTTACCTACCTCACTGAGTTCTTGTAAAATTAAACACTTTATAAGATTATGGAGCACTGAGAAACTGTAATAACGGAGGTTATATAAATGTAATCCAATTATGTAAGCTTCTTCAGATGAATTGCACTTTCAGTACCATAAACTTCTGTTACATCCTTATAGTTTATTCATGCTATTAGTGGTTGCAGAGACTAGGTGTTATTCCAGATGAGGAATCTCAGTCTTATTTTCTTTACTGGGTGAAGAATTTTGTTTTGGTCATGCAGACTACTTGCAGGTCACATTGGCTCCATCTGTAGCTGCAGACACTGAATACTTCTAAATATCAGGGCCAGTTTTCTGAAGAATTTCAGAATTTCTTCACTAAGGCATTTCCCTCCATGCCATTTCCAGGATCAGCTATGACTTATGACTGCAATCTAACTCGAAGTTTATTGTCACCCTATGGGAAATGACAGCAAACACTGCTTGAAGGGAAGGAGGTACATGTGCTGGGCTCAGTAAATAAGTAGACCAGCCTGGCATCATCATCAGTTCTCTGCTTACAGACTGTTCCTTCACATCATGCTATTCTTGAAGATTTTATTTAATTTTTAACCCAAAGCACTGGATTCTAAGCAGATCCTTGTTATTAATGTGAGTGAGAACATTGTTCTGTTGTTTCTTTTAGAAACCACTGAGGGGCAGCAGGTTTTCACATGTAAAATATTCGTGTCTTTCATATGTAAGGAAATATTGATCTGTGAGTATCACACGCTTTATTATTTTAATGAATTCATGCATCAGCTCATTGAAGATTATAACAAATATGTTACTGTATGCTGCTGTAAATGAATGTGATTTTTGCTGTTTTATAGTAGCTTGATGTACATGTACTCCATAGACAGAAATAAATTGGAGAATGTCCTACCAGATGTGTCTGCAAAGCACCTTGTACAGCTGTAGAGTGCCTGTAGGATTGGATTCATAAGTAAATCTATCACATGCACAACACACATTCAGGCACTACTTTTAGAAATGAGGCCAAGATATTAGGACAAAAGGATGGAAGAGCTTTGATTTATTAGCCTTCAACTTGCTAGCTGCATAATAGAATTGGCTGTGTTACTCAGGAATCTCTTTATGTTTTAGATAAATAACTGTTTGTCAACCAGACACCCTATTAAAGCAGATATTGTTTTAGCCAGACTATTAAACCAAGCTGTGAACAGTAAAGACGTACCTAATAGTGAGCACAGTCCATCCTTGCTTTTGTCTCTGCTGTAGTTAACTATGCATATGTGATCTGGTTCTCTGCTGCCTTGTTCCTACCTACTCAGTTATGCCACTGGGAAGTGTACTGCACGGGAGTTCTGGTGCGGAGAATTTTGGTCTGGCAGCGTTTCACACTAACCCTATGTGATAAGCACAGTTGTTAATAATCCAAGGGAGTAGATATAGATTCATGCTTTTCTGCTTATATTAGTGAGAACAGAATAGATAATCAGGTTTGCAGAGGATTTCTGCCTGGTTCATTCATGAAGTTTTAAAAACCAGGGGCCAAATCCTTGTTTGGACGAACAATTTCCTGCATACATTTTGGACAGTGCTCACAGTTAGCATCTGGACACACTCTATTCTCCTTTCTATCCTCAGCTGAGGGCAGGGGCCAGTTTCCTGACACAGCTTTTCAGTAGCACATCAAGCTGCTCTAAGGTAAATATTCTGGTAAAAATTAGAAGTAAAAAAATATGGGTCTTAGTTGTTATGCTGCTACACCTTGGGCAGCTGGTAACAACTCTGTGCAGCATGAATATAAAACATGCACAGACTGGAATTCTTTGCTCTGTACTGCCATCCAGACTTCTTTCCACAGGCTTAAATGACAAAACTGATGAACTATTTTAATTTTCTAGCCAAAGGTAACTGGAGCGTGAGCTGTTCTGGCCATGTTCTCACACCTTTGGAATGTTCCATATTCCCACATGTGGGAAGAAGCTGGTGGGTAAGAGTCAGGCATATCATCTTTATGCCACCCAAGTATTGCTTCATTTCCAGGGAAACACAGCTAATCCAGTTTCTGTCCCTTTGTGCTGCCTTATCAGTGTGAATGGAATGGAGCAGATATGGCTTCAGGTCCAAAAAACAAAGGCAAATCATCTTTCAGGTCAATGGTGCAAATAGTAATTGTCTTTAAAGAGTCCTGTCTGTTTGACTAGCAGAACCAGCAGAACCAGTCATACTAAACATAGGTGTAGCAGTACAAAAGTAGGGTGGAATAACAATGATTTGTTTGAGACAAGAATTCTTACATGGGTAAAAGCATCAAGGATGACAGCAGAAGGTTTGAAGAATATAGCCTCAATTTGCTGTTCAGGTACAGGGCGGTCTTGACAGGACAGCAGGCAGAAACCTGGCGAGTTCTAGCCCTGCAGAACGAAATGGTTGTAGTTGATGTAGCACTGTGCGTTTGTCAAATCAGCTTAATTCTGCCCTTTTGTGTGATAGATGCAGTGTTGTACAGCATTTAATATTACCACACAATGTCTCCTTTCCTGTGTATTACTCACTGTATAGGATGAACACACAAGGAAGCTGATTTGAGGACATCTGGTTGAATTTCTTAACTACTGAGAATTAAACTTTGGAAATTCTGCATCCTAATACTGCTGGGACTTTGGAGTAGTGCTGAGGGGGTCAAGGAGAGGGTAATGAGGGTAAAGAGGATAATGATATATTTAAAGCTTTACATTTGTTAAATACCATCTTCTAACTTCATCTTTTCTCCATTGTCCCATTTCTTATAATTTAAAATCTGTTCGTCTAGAGAGTATGTCATATTATATTTTCTAACTTTTTAACATAAAAGATGACCTGACCATATTCAAAGAAAAACTTCAATCCAGCCCACTTCTTCAGACAGTAAAATAAGAATGAAATGTTGCACAATTGGAGACTTAATTATCTTTGGCAGTTCTTTGAAAGAAAACATTTCCTTGTTAAGTAACAAATATAAGTGTGATTGAGTTTGTTCTGAAATTATGTAAATTGCTTTTCTAATGTCTGTCTGTGTACACAAAACTGAGAAGCCATTTGAGATTCCAGCTTCCCTCATTCTTAGCCACACAATGAATCACAGGGAGGCAGTGTTTGCCTGTATTTCTACCAGCCTATGTATTTAAAGTACAATTTAATGCAATTTCATCATAAATAAAACCAGTCTGAGCAGAAATCACATTGTGAGAAACAAGATTTTTAAAGAGTTTTTGCCTTAATAGGCAACATCTTTAATGTTGCATAAAGCTGTAGTACTGTGATACTACTAAGAAATGACATTTTAGAGAAAGAAAGGACCAAATAACATAATTGAAAGGAAAATGCAAGGTTTTCTGCATACAAGCCTTTCTTCAAGTTTTCTTCTAACATCATTATGCTCTAACTGTATATCACAGAATCACAGAATGGTTGAGGTTGGAAGGGACCTCTGGAGATCATCTAGTCCAACCCCCCTGCTCAAGCAGGGTCACCTAGGGCACGTTG
>NW_020450273.1:0-1095 GCF_003343035.1 Apteryx rowi | reverse complement strand
CTCTGCTGATGAAGGGGGAAGCCTGGCTTCCTGCTTCAGCACAGTCTCTGGGTCAGATTCAAAGGACAGATTCCTGAGCAGACGTGACACGAACCAGGCCTGGCCCAAGAACAAGGGGAGAAGCTCCCCAGCAAGGGGGATGAGGCCTCGCAATGAGGCTGGTCACTCTCTGTCTCCCCTGCTCTTGCGTCCAGCAGATCTCCCTCCCTGTCTGCCTGCAGACCCTCCACCACCGAGCACAGAACAGCCACCAGCAGATYCAGAGCTGGGGAGGAGAGGGAGGGGGTCTTCAGATGGGCAAACACTGCAGTGCTGATAAGCAGGGAGACCACAACCAGGTGAGGGAGGCACATGGAAAAGGCTTTGTGCTGGCCCTTTTTGCCAGTCTCTTTCTTTCAGTGTGCAAAAAAGACCCCCAGACAAACCATCCAAATCCCTGCTTGGGTGAACTCATGATGAGTCTGGTCATTGGTCTCCAGGCACCCTGCTGGATCCACGGCAGCGGGAGCCCAGCACAAGTCCCCCTGCCCAATGCAGCCTGGGGGCAGCTCAGGCCTCCCTGGAGAGCCGCAGCACAGCAGTGAACAGCCCTGCAAGGCCAGCATGTTTCTGGCCTGTCGTCTTCAGGGACACAAGTGTCCTCACAGCCCTGTTCCTGCTGATCAGCTGCTCAGACTGAAGTGACCTCACAGCTGCTTTGCTGACCCTGTTCCTGCTGCTGGCCTGTCTGGAACTCAGGCAGAACTGACCCCACAATCTACACTGAAGCCATCAACTTGGTTCTGGCCTAGTAGCAGCAGTGACAAAGGGGACTTTACAAGAAACCACAGCAACCGAGAGCCTGCTGATGGCATGTAATCTACAGAGGAGGAAGTGGCCTCACAATCAGCATCAGAGCCATGTCCCCACTTTTGGCCTGTCAGGTCCTCAGGCAGCAGTGACCTCACAATCAAGGTCCAAGCCAGGTGCCTGCTGCTGGCCTTTTGGGTACTGAGGCAGAAGTGGCATCACAGTCAACATCCAAGCCATAAGCCTCTTTCTGGCCTATCACCATCAGAGACAGAGGTAACATCATAACAAACTACATGAGCCAAG
>NW_020450272.1:0-1194 GCF_003343035.1 Apteryx rowi | reverse complement strand
TAGAGCCCCACCCCCAGCCTTAGCCCCGCCCCCAGATTTAGCCCCGCCCCCGAGGCCTGGCCACGCCCCTCCGTTACCCCGGGGGCCGGTCGAGGCGCTGCAGCTCCCGGGTGCTTTCGAGGGCCAAGTGCTCCAGCGCCGCCAGCACCCGCCCGGGGGGGTGACGGGAGAGCAGCGCCTGCGGGGGGGCCCAGGCGTCCGGGAAAGGGGCCCAGGCGTCCGGGAAGGGGCCCAGGCGTCCGGGGATCCCAACCCCCAACCCCAGGGACCCAGGTGTCCGAGAGGGGCCCAGGTGTCTGGGAAGGGCCCAGGCGTCCGGGAAGGGACCCAGGCGTCCGGGGATCCCAACCCCCAACCCCAGGGACCCAGGTGTCCGGGAAGGGGCCCAGGTGTCTGGGAAGGGGCCCAGAGATCCGGGGATCCCAACCCCAACCCCAGGGGCCCAGGCATCCGGGAAGGGCCCAGGCATCCGGGAGGGACCCAGGTGTCCAGGAGGAGCCCAGGCATCCGGGGGGGACGCAGGAGTCCGGGAGGGGCCCAGGTGTCCAGGAGGGGCCCAGGCGTCCGGGGGGGGCCCAGGCGTCTGGGAGGGGCCCAGGCGTCCGGGAAGGGACCCTGGCGTCCGGGGATCCCAACCCCCAACCCCAGGGGCCCAGGCGTCCAGGAGGGGCCCAGGCGTCCGGGAAGGGACCCAGGTGTCCGGGGATCCCAACCCCCAACCCCAGGGACCCAGGTGTCCGGGAGGGGCCCCGGCCCCCCCACCTCGGCAGCTCTCAGCCATCGCTCGTTCGCCTCCTTCAGCTCCGCCTCCAGCCTGGGGCGGCGACCGGCAGCCGGCAGCCGATTGGCAGCGCCGGGGTGATTGACAGGTGGCGGGAACCCATTGGCAGCACGGCGATGATTGACGGGCAACGACAAGTGATTGACAGCGTGACAGTGATTGACAAGTAAGAACATGATTGACAGATCAGTGACATGCAACAGGCAAGAACCCAACTTATAAAACAAAAATAAGCGATGGAAAACTGCCAAAATATTAATAATTAGCAACACAAAATACACAATAAATAATAGATGATATTTAATTAACAAACAAATAATCAATAATTGACAAATCAAGGACGATTAACGGCAAAATAGAACCAACGTAACACGCAGCAAGGAACTGGTGGGGCTGGGTGGGGGCGGGGCTGA
>NW_020450271.1:0-1181 GCF_003343035.1 Apteryx rowi | reverse complement strand
CCCATTGGCCGCCTCCTCGCGAGGGAGGGGAGGGGAGGCGGGAGCTGCGTTGCCCGGGGCGACCAGCGCGGCGGCGGCGGGAAGGAAGGAAGGAGGAGGGAGGCGGGCGGCCATCTTGGCGGGAGGGCGGGCGGCCATTTTAGGACGGGGCGGGGACGCCCCTCCCCGGTGACTCCCGCCTCCCCTCCCGCTGCTTCCCCACGCCCCACCCCCACTGCGGAGGGGCCCAGGCGTCCCGGCCGCCGCCGCCGCCGCCGCCATGGCCGCCGTGTGGCAGCAGGTGCTCGCCGTGGATGCCAGGTGGGTGCCGGACGCCTGGGCCCCCTTTTTTTTGGGGGGTGGGGTGGGGCGGCTCGGACGCCTGGGCCCCTCCGGGGTGTGTGTGACAGGGTGTCACCCGCCCCCCGGACGCCTGGGCCCTTGGTGTGGGTGTGTTGTATTGTGTGTGTGTGTTGTGTGTTGTAGCGTGTGTTGTATTGTGTGTGTGTGTTGTAGTGTGGGTGTGTTGTGTGTGTGTTGTGTGTTGTAGCGTGTGTGTTGCGTATGGGTGTGTGTGTGTGTGTTGTGTGTGTGTTTGTGTTGTGTGTTTTATTGTGTGTTGTGTATATGTGGGTGTTTGTGTGTTGTGTTTGTGCGTGTGTGACGTGTGTGTGTGTGCGTGTGTGTGTGCGATGGGGTGTCAGGTGTTGGCTGACCCGGATGCCTGGGCCCTTGGTGTGTGCGTTGTGTGTGTGTTTTTGTGTGTGTTTGGTATGTGTTGTGTGTGTGTTTTTGTGTGTTTGTGGTGTGTGTTGTGCGTGTGTGCGCGTGATGGCAGCGTTGGGTGTTGGCTGCCCGGACGCCTGGGTCCCTGGTGCGGGTGTGTCTATGCGTGTGTGGGTGTTGCGTGGGTGTTGCGTGGGTGTAATGGTGTGTATATGTGTGTGATGGGGTGTCAGGTGTTGGCTGTCCAGACGCCTGGGTCCTTGGTGTGTGTGCGTGTGTGTATTGTGCATTGTGTGTCTGTGTGTGTGTGTGTGTGCGCGTGCGGTGGGGTGTCAGGTGCTGGCTGCGCCGGATGCCTGGGTCCCTGGTGTGTGGTGTGTGTGTGTGTGTGTGTGTGTTGTATTGTGTGTGTGTTGTGCGTGTTTGTGTTCATGATGGTGGGGTTGGGTGTTGGCCGCCCGGACGCCTGGGTCCCT
>NW_020450270.1:0-1162 GCF_003343035.1 Apteryx rowi | reverse complement strand
GTGATGGCCCGTTGTGCTGGGTGCCCTCGGGGTGAGGGCAGAGGCTAGAGCGCTGGTGAGCAGTGCAGGCTTTCACAGGGCTGCCAAACCCAAGTATTTGCAAATGGGAGCCCAATTCCCAAAGAATCATCAGGTTTCTTTTATTTGGGACAGGATTAAAAAAATAAACAGAGACTCATTGTCCTTTACTTTCTTGCTGGTTCCAGGTGCACCTGAACTGCATTTTTTAGGTGTTCTCTGCAGTAACAATGGCTGAAAATGTACCAATTTTAAAAACAGGAATGCAAGAGTCTCTGATAATCCCGGGATTCCAGGAGCCAGGGCTTTCAGAAACATGGAGGGGGGATAAAATCCCTGTACTGTCTGTCTGCAGCTGCAGTGCACTAGATGGAGCTACAGGATAGCCAGCTGCCCAGTGGCGGCCCAGCTGCTCTGGACCCATAGCCCATCAGAGGAGGATGGCTGGACACAGGGAGCTGATTAGGGTGACCTGAACTGAAGACATCTGTGGGCACCTCACTCATCCCAGCAAAGCCCCCAGGATGCGTTAGGCTGACCACATCTGATGCCTGCTCTCCGGTTTTGCTCCTTGCACGCGTGAACAGTTCTCGGTGCACAATCCAGAAACGCCCACATGCCAAGAGCGTTCTCCCAAACTGCCCAGCGCACGGTTTGTGGGGGGTGTTGGTGCTCACCCATAGGCTGTAACTCAAATCGGTTTATCTGTCTACTTGATCCTTTCCTCAGTCTCCCTCACTAGGATGGGCAGCACCAGGAACCCTCTTAGAAGCCCTATTTCAGACACTGTAGGGTAACTGCTCACTAATAACTCCTGCTTTGAGGAAKTRCTTCAGGCTGGGAGCAAGTGCTGAAGGCCATCGCATCTTGTAGCAGAGGGAAGGGTGGGAGCTCTGCTCTCCTTGTGATCCCAATRTTATCCTAAAGACACACTGGGAGTTCAGGTGCCTGGGGCTGCTCCTGAGCAAGTGGGGGACAGTGACACTACTGGCGGTGATGGTCAGGAGAGGTTTAGCTTATATCCAACACTGATTTATTGAAACCTGCCTTTTTGTTTGTATGAATATTGTTGATTTTCGACCAAAAAATGTTGTCAGGAAGGTTTCTTGGGCTTGGGATGGGGCTTCTGATCTGAGAAGAGAAC
>NW_020450269.1:0-1194 GCF_003343035.1 Apteryx rowi | reverse complement strand
GAAGCTAACAAGGGGTTGAGTTGCTCAGACCTATCTGCATCTGCTGCGGCAAGATTCCCTGTCCCATTTAGCAGTGAGGCCACATTTTCCTTTCTATTCTTTCATTCTTATGAAAGCAGTAGCAGCTCATCTTCATGCCCTTGACATGCCCTGCAAGTGTCAGTGCTAGGGGACTTTTTCTTCACTAACATCAAGCCTATGACCCTGGACAATATTTCAAAATGCCTCCTTTGCCTCTCCCTTCTTGCCTTTCTGTATGCTGCCCTATCACCCTGGAGCTAAGGTGCGAGGTCCCTGTTTAGCCAAGTTGGTCGACTGAGATATCTGCTGGTTTTACTGAGAATCGGAATGGACCACCCTTGTGCTTGGCAGGTGTTGTCCTTAAAGACCTGCCGGCTTTCCTGTGCTCCTGGGCCCTTTACAACTGCCTCCTACGGGTTCCCCCACCAGTCCCCTGAAGAGGTCAAAGACTGCTTCTCTCAAGTCCAGGCTCTGTATTCTGCTACTGTCCTTCCACACTCCCCTCAAGATTTGGGACTCCACTTTCTCATGGTCACTGTAGGCAGGGCTAACACTATCCCATCCCTGATCAGTTTCTCCTTGTTTGAAATTTTCACATTCAAGAAAGTATCACACTTCTCAGCCCATCTGGCAGCTGTGAGAAGAAGTTGTGCTAAGAGCAAGAAGAAGAGCAGCATGAACAGGAGGGGAAACAAGCAGCAACACCATGATCCTGGTGCCAAAGGAGGCAAGGAGAGAGAGACAGAGGGGGACTTAGGAAAGCCTTTACCTTACCCAGTTGGGCATGCTGCCTCACAGACAACGACATTGCAGGGCAGTCACTCTCAGCCGCCTTGTCAGGCAGCATGAAATGGGCCTGTGGCAGGAGAGACGTCCCTCTTTCCTCTGACAGAGGTCTGGCTGTTGAGGAAGTGGCTCATACCATGGACTCCATGTATTGACAGCCCATTCCTCATGCCTTTCTAGGTCCCTCTGAATGGCAGCCCTCGAGCATAGGACTGCCTCCCCCCCACTCTCCGGCCTCCAGTTAGGCGTCTTCTACAAGCATGATGAGTGTTGCGTCCTCCGTGTAGCTAATACAGATGATAAACAGGACAAGTTCCTGGAGAGACCCCTAGGTGCTCCACTTCTCCCTGGCCTCCAGGAAGAGTACTACCCATTCACCACTGCCCT
>NW_020450268.1:0-1195 GCF_003343035.1 Apteryx rowi | reverse complement strand
AAAGACATTCTTGATTATCTTTGAAAGGTCATGGCAATTGGTTCCTGAGGATTGGAAGAGAGCAAACGCCACTCATATCTTCAAGGAGGGCAAAAAAGAGGATCCAGGGAATGATGGGCTGGTCAGCCTCACCTCGATCCCTGAGATGGTGATGGAACAACTAAACCTGGATACTATTTCCAGACACACAAAGGACAAGAAGGTGAAGAGGTGTAGTCAGCATGGTTTTGCAAAGGGGTAATCAAGCTTAGTCAACCTAACAGCCTTCTACAATTGAATGACTGGCTTGGTGGATGAGGGGAGRTGAGTGGATGTTGCTTATCTCAACTTTTGTAAGGCTTTTGACATTGTCTCACATTATATCCTCATACACAAACTGATGAAAGGACTAGATAGCTGGACAGTGAGATGGACTGAAAACTGGCTGAACTGTCAGGCTCAAAGGGTTGTAACTAGAGGCACAAAGTCAAGGGCTTGTTTAACCTCTTTGTTAGTGACTTGGATGATGGGCCCRAGCCCACTCTCAGAAAGTTTGCAGATGATACAAAACTGGGAGGACTAGCTGATACAACAGATAATGGTTGTGCTGCCATTCGGACAGACCTTGACAGGCTGAAGAAATAGGCAGAGAGGAAAGAAATGAAGTTCAAAGAAGAGAAATGCAGACTCCTGCACATGGGGAGGAATAGCCCCATGCAGCAGCACAGGCTGGGGGCTGASCAGCTGGAAAGCAGCTCTGCAGAGAGGGCCCTGAGGATCCTGGTGGACACCAACTTGACCRTGAAGCAGCAGTGTGCCCTTGCAGCAAAGAAAGCCAACAGCCTCCTGGGCTGCATTAGGAAGAGCGTTGCCCATAGGTTGAGGGAGATGATCCTTCCTCTCTACTCAGCACTGGTGAGGCCACATCTGGAGTGCTGTGTCCAGTGCTAGGCTTCTCAATACAAGAAAGATATGGACCTACTGGAGTGAGCCCAGTGTAGTCCACGAAGATGATTAATGGACTGGAGCATCTGTCATACGAGGAGAGGCTGAGAGAGTTGGGACTGGGACTGTTCAGCCTGGAGGAGAGAAGGCTCAGGGGGGTCTTATCCATGTGTATAAATACCTGAAGGGAGGCAGCAAGGAAGACAAAGACAGACTCTTCTCAGTGGTGCCCAGTGACAGGACGAGAGGCGATGGGCACAGACTGAAATAC
>NW_020450267.1:0-1195 GCF_003343035.1 Apteryx rowi | reverse complement strand
AGCTGGAGGATGATCACACTTATATGTTGCCCTAGAAAGAAACCAGCCCCTGCTGAGAGCACACGAGTCCAGTGTCAAAGTGCACAGCTCCAAACTTCTCACCYTTTCTCCGGGCACCTGACRGAGCTCTCCACACTCCCCTTCTAGTCAAGGACACACAGCGCTCTTTTCAGATGCCCATACACAGCTTCCCACCACCATCTCCATACTCTCAGCATCTCTGCACCTTCCTCATGGGTCTCTCAGATATCACAGAGGTGCTATGAGACAGCTGTGCCATTCTAGAGGACAGCATGCAGCCTGGCAGGACACCACAGGGAAACGGTCAAAGGACTCTTAGGACTGGAAATGGGTTTTCTCTAAGGGAGAGTCAGCTCATTTCCCAGCCCCACGGACTGCATTTCCTGGAGCTCCACATGTCAGAAGGGGGCTGGGGCAACCTCATTCCCACGCAGACCCCTCTGTTCCACAACTTGCAGCACCAGTGTCTGAACTGCAGCTGAAAACCACCAACCCCAGAGAGCTCGAGAAYAAGAACAGGAGCAGCATGGACAGGAGGGGAAACAAGGAGCAGCACCATGATCCTGCTGCCAAGGGACGCAAGGAGAGAGAGACAGACAGGAACTCAGGAAAGCCTTCACCTTACCAGCTAGGCATGCCGCCTTGCAGGCAGGGACATCGCAGGGAAGTCACTCTCAGTCCCTTTGTCAGGCACCTCTCCTCTGCCGGAGGGCTGGCTGCAGAGAAGACAGCTCATGCCCTGGACCCCATGGCTGTCAGGGCAGAGGCTCTGCTGGCGGGGAGAGGAGACACAGGGAGCTTGCTCAGAGRAAKGTGTCTGCATCAGAGGCACTGACCATGACTTGCCCAAATCGATCCTCCCATGATGATTCTGTTGGCTCTTCCCTCTCACTCCCTGCCCATCTCTGCTGCCTGAAGCTGTTCCTGCTGCCTGCAGCTTTCTCTCTCCCAACATCTTTTCCCTGTCAGTGCTCACAGACCCTGTCCCACCCTTTCTGTGCGCAGTTTTGCCCTACAGAAACCTCCCGCAACCGGGCACTGTCCAGGGCATCTCTGTGCTCACAGGTCCAAAGGAGCAGGTCACATTAGCCCTGATAAGTCCATAAAGGTGATGCTGGTGCTGCTGTAGGTGGAGGTGGGGTTGAAAGGGTTTGCTGAGCTTTCTCACAGACCT
>NW_020450266.1:0-1195 GCF_003343035.1 Apteryx rowi | reverse complement strand
GGCCTGTCTGACTGGGTCTGCTTCCCACCCTGGCCACCACAGGCAGTGTGGAGTCACCCCATGGCCCCAGGGACCCACAAGCTAATTGTTCCACAGAGCAGCACCAACAGCTCGGGGTCATGCAAGGAGCACCAGAGAGGGTTCCAGGAATGGCCAACCAGGCCAACATGGACACACTGACCTGGGGAAAGGCTCTCTGGGGAGCAGGGATGTCTCTGGAGAAGAGGAAAGGAGCAGTTGTGTGCTGGCCAGGAGGAATAAATGAGAAAGAGAATTCTGTTTCTAGGTAGGTCAACTAAGGGCAGGCTGCTGTGCCCCTGGGGCAGCAGGAGCTGCTGCAGGAGCCCCAGAGCAGGGACTCCTGTGCTGTCCTAGAGAGAGGGGCTGGCACGGGTGCTGCAGGCAGCCTGGGGGTAGGGAGTCTCCTGGACACCAGAAGAAGGGGCACAGAGAGTGTCACTGTGCTCTGCCTCTTTGTGCCACTGGGGCTAGTACCAGCTTGGAGGCTGATGGGGCAGCTGACACACATCCCCCTGATCCCTGGAGTTGCTGTGCCCTTCAGAGGGTCTGGGGCTGTGGAGTGAGTGCCCAGAGCTCTGCAGCCCCCTGCGGTGGGCACTGCTGTGGGGCCACCGCCAGCCTGGGCTGCTCTGCTGGGTGGTCTGGGGAGAGGGCAGGGGAGGTGGGGAGAGCAGGGGAGGGTCTGGGCTGGGTTTGGAAAGGGCCTGGGAGAGGAAAGCGCCAATGTCAGCTCAGCTGTGTGAACGGGCAGGGTGAGGACGCACACCAGGGGCTTGTGGTGCAGAGCCAGGTCTTGTGGAGGGGAAACAAGACATGCCGGGCACAGAAGAGAGGAGGTCAGTCTGTGCCCTGGGTTGCCAAAGCAGGGGGGCTGTGGGGGAACCGGTCTCCGAGGGCTGTCGTGGGGACCATGCCAGGGGGACGTTTCCCCAACCCTGAATGCACCGTGCCCTGTGCGGTGCCTGCACAGCGGGGACATGGGGCCATGCTTGGGCACTGGGATGGGTCACGGATGGGAGCCCCGACGCTCCTCACTGCTCCACTGCAAAAGAGAAACTCCCAGGAGAGCTCTCCCAGCCCGGCCCCACGAGCTCTTGTCCCTCCTCCAGCCATGCCACAACAGAGCCAAGGACCAAGGGGTCCCTCAGGCAAAGCTGGGCCAGCCTCATGGAGC
>NW_020450265.1:0-1137 GCF_003343035.1 Apteryx rowi | reverse complement strand
TTCTTTCCCTGGAAGCTGCTGACAAGTGGAGTATGCAGGGGTCTCTACTGCCACCTGACCTGTCTAACAGGAAGCAACTCTCATCACATTTGAGATGACAGCTCATCAGGCAGAGCAGTCACATGCTTGAGGGCTGCCATTBGGAGGGACCTCAGCAGGGAGGAGGAATGGGCTATCGGGATCTTTGTGAAATTCAAGCAGGACAAATGCCAGCTCCTGTACCTCGCATAGACCAACACCCTGAAGAGATACAGGCTGGGTAGTCCCTGGCTGGGCAGCAGGTCAGCGGAAAAGCACCTGGGAGACTTTGAGGGCAGGGAGCTGACTGTGAGTCAGCAGCATTCCTTGGCAGCCATGGAGGTGACAGCATCCTGGCCTGCATGAAGCAGAACAAAGCCAGGAGATTGAGGGAAGTGATTATTCCCCTCTACTCTGCCTCGTTAGAGCACATCTAGATACTGCATCCATTTGGGGGTCCTGTAGAAGAGCAGTACAGATCACTCTGAGTGATTTCAGTTGCAGGTCCCCAAGGTGATCAGGGGCTGGAGCACTTGTCCTGTGAGGAGAGGCTGAGGGAACGAGCTTGTTCAGCCTGGAGAAGGGAAGGCTTTTGGAGTGACTCGGAGCAGCTTCCCAGCTCAAGGCTGCCACCCATAGTGAACCAGGATTTTACAGGGATTCATGGCAGGAGAATGAGGGAATGAATCAAGGTTTAATGATGAAGGACTGCTTGTCCAGAATGGGCCCTCCTCACCGTCTGCAACACCAGTTCGCTACAACACAACTCCCAATGGGTGTGATGCATGCAGAAAGTCATGGCATGAGGGTGATTGCACTCTAACAGGCCTAAGGTCCTTTGCAGATCCAGGAAAATCCAGAAGGACTGGGAGGGCCTTCAACATCCTAGGCACACATTTGTAAAGGTCAGCTTTGTCACTGTGGGAGGCTGAGGGAGCTGGGTTGGTTCAGTGTGGAGAAGAGGAGGCTTTGGTCAGACCTAATAACAACCTGCCCATCCCGACCAGGAGGTCATCAAGAAGATGGAGCCAGGCTCTTCACCGTTGTGCACCGTGGGAGGATGAGGCCCAGTGGGCATTAGCTGAAAGAAGAGAGGTTCAGGCTGGGGATAAGGACAAA
>NW_020450264.1:0-1154 GCF_003343035.1 Apteryx rowi | reverse complement strand
GCTGGTGCCATTGCAGGTGCCCTGGTCCCCTCTGCCCAGCCTCCTTCTGCAGCTCTGAGGGGCTCTGATCTCCCGCAGGTCCCCTGTGTGAGCTGCCAGGCCCAGGCAGGTGCCTCAGAGACACCGGGGCCTCTCCAAGTGCCACTGGGTGCTTGTGGTTGGACACCTGAGCTCTGCCTGGAAAGGTGAAGAGCTGTCTCAACATTTCAAAAATATGAGCACACTTTCATCACCTCCAATGATTGGTTAATTTTACTGTCAATGTTTTGCTATGATGAAATAGTGGAAATCTTCAGGAAGGGTATTAATCTGGGGAGAAGAAATATTGATCTGCCCTTGACCTTGTGTTTCCACTGCTCTGTCTATTAGGCTATGGATGTAGTCTCAGTGATCTCTCACATATTTCCATATGTCCCAATTAAGCATTTCTAAAGTCAGCTTTGCATCTGGGCATATGCATTTTCCATAGTTTCCCAGTTTTCCTCCTCCCCTTACTCTTTATCATTCAGGTACATCTCAGCTCTCCAGTTGCTGCTCTGAGCTGCTGGCAGTCTGAAGCTTGCCTCGTCTTTCAGCAGTCTAATTGTCTCTTTAGCCAGCTCCTTCGTTCTGTTTTGTGTCTATCCCTTCCAATCTATCTGTCGAAAACATTTCAAGGAAGGTTGCATCTTGTGGGCAGTGGACTTCACTGGAGGCAGCTTGGACTAAACATACAGTTGAGGAGTGTCTTTTATCTTTTATTCAACTGTTCCAATTTTTTTTTGATTGATTGCAATTAAGACAAAATCTGTGTCTGTTTGCAGCTAGTTCTCTCAGGAAAGCAGGCGGGTATTGGTGCACATGAGCTATAACATTCAGCTGCAGCCTTGAGTGGCAAAAGGTTAGATTTGAACAAGAGGGATCTAAGTCCCCAGTGGCTGATGAGAGAAATGGCAGGGCTGGGGAGGTGGGGAGGAAGGGTGTCCATACATGTCTCCTATCAAAAATACTGCTTTKCCTACATGTCCAGACCTCATTAGGAGACACTCTGGATCAATATCATTTGGAGAATGTGGGTATCACTTATTCTGAAAACTGAAGATTCAAGAAAGCTTAAGAAGCAGACATCTTTCTTTTCAGGTGCTCATTGAAATCTGCCTAATTTCAATGCACTC
>NW_020450263.1:851449-907595 GCF_003343035.1 Apteryx rowi | reverse complement strand
TACAATCAGGCCTGGGCTTCTTTTTCCTTGGAGAAGTCAGACCCACCAGCTAAGGAGGTAAGAGATGTGTGCTCTTCCTCAGACAACATCTGTGTAAGGAGGGGACAAAGAAGTCCTGGAACACAGGACCATTTGTGAGCTGTGCAGGGAGCTGATTAGAAAGAGAAAATCCAGAGATTAAAAAGAAAGGGGAGGGGAACAGAGAGGGGGAAAGAGAAGGTGTCTTATTTAGCTAGATGTGATCAGTGTTAGCTTTACATTTTTCAGTTGAACCTTAGACGTCAAATAAAACTAAGTGCCAAGGTGTGCAGGATTGCCAGGAAATAACAAATAAATCTATACACAAGAGACTTACGAAAAGGGAAAAATCCAAACTGTTGCAGGAAGAAAATTCAAACAAACAAAGAAACAAACAACAAATCTATTACAAATAGCTCTAAGATGCATCAAAGTCCTAACAAACAATTTGGTCTTTTGTACTTGTGCTGTCACACGTTTGGAGAAGTACTCCTCCTTCTCCAGCATCTGCCAGACTACACCTTTTTTTCCCTCCTTCAAACTGCTTTACAAAGTCTACTTTATTGTGATACAAATAAATTTGGAAAACGTTTGATAAAGGTTGATGATGCTCTAAAACAAGTTATCATCATGCAAACAAGTATTTTAGTATTTGCCTGTAATCTCCTATTTTATGCTCAGGATATAACCCTTGACAGAGAAGTTCGACTCGGTCCAACATCCCACTCAGCAGACCCTTAGCCCCTGATTACTGGTGCCTGAATAATTCAAGCAATTTACAGAGATATGGACTGCTCAAGTGATGTACAGCATACGAGTAAAATAACAGACAACGATCAGAAGCAACTGGGACTACTAAGAAGTGTGGAGAAGACACTTTAGCCTAATAACATACAATGCTTTTAGTGTTCGTAATTGCAACGTGAAGGAACAAGATGAAATACGCTTTAAAACCAAGCGTGCAGACGGCTGAATCACTACTTTCCCCCCTCCTAGGACAGCTACAAAGTGTTTCGAAACAATCGCTTTGCTCCCTGTGAGGAAGGAGCGGTATGACAAAACGCAGCGCGGGATTTACGGCCGTGCCGAGAGCGAGGGACGGCGACACCCGGCAGGGAGGCGAGGCGAGGCGGGCCGGGCGCTTACCTGGGTCCTCCCTGCGCAGAGCCCGCTCAAGCTGCTTCGCCTCCTTCTCCAGCGTAAGAGCTAAAGCGCGCAGCTTCCCGAAGAAGCCCCTCGACACATCCATCGCGCGCGGGAAGGAAGGCAGCAGAGAGACCGAGGGGGGACGGCGCCAGCACCACCCGGCAGGCGCCGCCGAGCCCGCCGCTGGACGCGGCGCCTGCGAGCGGCTGTTAACGGCTGCGCGGGGGTCGGGGCCGCCGCGCGCTGCTTCCGCGAGGCCGTTGCCGCGCGCCGCCGCCCGCTTCGAACCTGCGGGCACCTCGCACCCCATTGGGCGCCGCGAGGCCCCGCCCGCCTAGCGGCAGGGCACGCAGTCTCGCGAGACGGGCCCAACGCCCGCTAGGCTGAGGCGCCATCTTGTTTTGCTCTCTGGGCGTTGGAGCCGTTACCGGAGCTGGTGAGTCGCGGAGGGGAAGGGCGTGTTAGCTGCGGGGCTCGGAGCGCTGCTGCGGCCGCTCTCTCCGCTTCTCAGCCGTGACGTGGCCGCGTGTCCCTCGGGCTGGCCTGTCCCCTGAGCCGGGAGATAGCCCCGGCGGCGGACGGGGCAGTGGGGGTGAAGGACACCCTTTTCCTTGGCCACCGGTGCGGGCCGGGAGGGGAGCCGGGAACCGAGCGGTACCAGTGCCGGTCCGGCAGCTGCCCCGCAGAGCCCCAGAGCTTCAGCGTTAACTCGGATCAGGGAGTTGAACAGTCATCACGCAGCTGCCCCGTGGGAACGGGGTAAGGCGGGGGTGGCTTCTTTTAGCAGTAGGGTCGAGTTAAAGTGTTTGGCCGCTTTGACAGTTTTATGAACACCTGAGATTTAGGAGTTAAGGTTGTTTAGGACGAATAAAAAGGTTAATAAAGAGCAGCTGTATTTACTGTAAATTTAGCGTGGCCTTTCTTACCCTTTTGTCACACCTGTGGATTATGTTGGAAACCATATTAATGATTTCTAGTTATGCTAGTTAGTATTATAGAGGATATTGTCTTTCTCTACAAGGTTTATTCTACTAGTTCAGAAATGAGACTGAGTAATGGTACATACTAGTAAGCTTATGTAGAGAGACTCTAATTGGAAACTTTTAAATACTGAGAGAAGGCCATAATGAGAACCCATATCTAGCTGAAACAAGAAATACTCCCAATTTTAACAGTGTAATTAGCTATTTGAAGTAATAAGGAATACAATGAATCCTTTGGATTTTTGATAACATATGGAGGGCATGCTATAATTTCAGTGTAAGGGTAATTAAGTGAAACTCTGGCTAAATTATTTTTTTTCCTTTTTAAGTTTCCAATATGTCTGTCATTGTACTGTCTACCATACATAGTAGTTGTTTGTCAACATCAGGTTCTGAACTTTAAGCTTTGTAACAGCTAGAGAAAAGGCAGGGGAATAAATATGTGGGGATTTTTCTTTTTTTCCTGTTAAATTTGTAATTTGTTCCTCTAAGATAATGGGTATTTTATATCTTTTTGCTTTTATTTTAAGGTATAATGTTTTTAACAACAGCATTACTCCGAAAGAGAATTCCTGGAAAACAATGGATTGGAAAATACAGGCGACCGAGAGCGGTTACCCTTTCAATGAAGCAGGCGATGATCCGAAGGTTGGAAATTGAAGCAGAGAATGAATATTGGCTGAGTCGACCTTACCTGACACAGGAACAGGAATACAATCATAATGCAGAAGGGAGACATGCAAAATGGGAAGCTTTCAGAACCCTGCTAACATCCAAGTTTCCTGAGCATAGATATATCAGGGATCATTTGAACCACTTAAATGTATCGAAAAAGTGGACATCTTGAATGACACAGTGTATTTGTATTGGACGTGTTGTGCGCTACCATGGAATCTGTTATGTACCTGTTATGGTAGTTTTGTATTCAGTGTAATAATGAAGGGTGGATGACAAACGAGACTTTTCTGAAAACCTTTCCTTCGTCATGCTGTATGAAATCTTACATTAAAAGTAGTCCTGCAAAACAATACGATGTTTTCTTATTATTGGCTCATTAGAAAAAGAAGTCCTTTGTGTGGCTCTCTACCATCTGTTCTACTTTTCTTGTAAAACAGTGCAAGTTTCCAAGTGCTGTGATGATGTGAACTAGATTTATAGCTTCACTAATTTGTTTTTTGAAAGCTAGAACATACTTGCTATGATGAAAGGGATTATTTGCTTGTACCGATAAAATGGCTCTTACTGGTCATTATCCTTTCTGAAGGGATACTTCTGTGTAAATTAAATTAATACTTGGGACCCAATTGAAGCTAATTATGTACTAATTTCATTAGGCTCAAGTCTAGGCAAGGATCAATGAGTGGAATTATAAAGTTATATATGTATGAGGCTGGAACTAATGGAAAATTATAAAATGTTCCTTTTTTTAAACTTTGAGGGGAAAAAAAAGTTGAATTTAATTTAAATGCAGTGTCAGTACTGCACTCTCTTGGAGATTAATTCTGATCTAAAGGGACTTTTTTGAGTTGCAGTCTGTTTCCTAAATAATGCTTACACCTTCCTGAAAGAATAGCCACGTGGTTTTTCTTTTCTTTTTTTTTTCCTCTTGAGACTTAAGTAACCTGGAAGATATATCAAGAGTGAATGTAATCCATAGGTTGTCACAGCTGGACTCTACAATCTGTGAAAGTCCTATTATTTCCACCAGCAGTTAAAGAAAGTTTCCCATGTAGGCAGTTTCTCCCACTGTTCTAATACACATATGCAATCTAAGCAATTTTCAGAATATTTCAGATAGTTTTATTAAGTCAATGTTGCATTCATTGATGAAGTCAAGTGTCAAACCCATTAATATTTTATCACTTTGGAAAAGAGGGCATAAAACGGTACAACTTTTTCTTAAACATGAATTGTAATCAGAGATGTATGAACAGGTCTCAACACCAATGTATAAAATTTGGATTGCAATCTTCCAATGGTTATGAATGGCTTAATATAGTATTTGTGGAAAAGTATACATAGGGAGAAATTGCACAGTACAATTAAAAATATGAAGAAACTTCCAGGCAAAGTAATGTGACTTTATATTTAATTCCTTTATAAAAGCCCATTTTAAAAAGTTACTTCAAGTATTAAACTATAAATGGCAACATGTTTTCTTTATGCATAGGAATATTCCTATCTGCAATGTACAAAATACAGTAAGTGTGTCATTATTACATATTTACCTTTTACACTTCAAATTTAAATACAGCTCATTACAAATTTACACATCACAATTAAAAATAATTACATGGAAGTAGAACAGCTGAGACACTGTGACTAATGCAAATGGTGATTATTGCTGGCAAATACAAATGTAGTTGCAAAGATAACCAGGTATGTTTAGTTCATATAAGTTTAAAAAGGGGGGCAAGGTTTTAACAGCGGGACTGTTGCCTATTTCTGTGATATTTTTATGATTTTAAATATTTACAATTCAGAAAGATTTAAGTTTCTTAAAATACTCAAGCTGATGCAACAGGACAAGTTAGAGAGGAACATGCTAAGCAAGTAAGTTGTTATCTAAATAGTGTAAACAGAAGGGAATCTGCATTTCACCATTAATGCTGTGGTGCCAATAAAGGTGATCCCAATACTTTATCCCCAACACATTTGCTTGACTGCTAAGCATGTGCTCTCAATTTCTTGTTGCAGGGGGAGGGGAAAGAAAGGAGGGGAAACCCCCTAAAACCAGTGAAAGCAATCTTGTAAACATCAGACTTTACTACCTAATGGAAACAAGATTCAAGTAATGGCTGCAGAAAACAGTCAAACAGTTTTAATCAGTATTAAAATTAACTGCAATTTGCATTTTTCAGTACATTTCATGAAAGTTTTATGATTAAGAAAAATGCGTACAAAAAGCTGTCTATATATACAAAATAAATTGATAAAATGAGTGTAATAAATGTGTTCAGTATTATAATAAATAACCATATGCAGCTGCTCTCTTTGGTGCTGTTTAGGGATAGGAGATCCTCTTACTTGCACACCTAACTATATTCTAGGTATTATGAAAAAACATTCTCTTGCTGATCTGCATTTACAGTCAAAGTAACTGCTATTTGGAGCCTCTTTAAATGCGTACCCTAACCCCTCAGTTATGTATGATTTTAGACATGGTCCTCTGAACATATAGTGTGAAGTTGAAAAGTATTTTTTTTATAAATATGGTCAGTCACTGCTCCAGATGTGGGCAGATCTGGTTAATTTATGTCCGATCAAGTGCATAACTTGATGCATCCGCCACAGACGCTAATCTTTCCATTACAAGTGCTGCTTCTGTTCTCCTCTTGGGGCTCTGGTGAGCTRCAATGGGACCATACTTCATGTTGTACTGAACAGATGTACTTTGAATGGTTATTATAAAAGTAACTTCAGGTAATGAACTTAACCGAAGCATCCAAACCCAAAAGGTTATTTACAATAAAGAAGAGCCACACAAGATCAAACAAAAGGAAAAAAACAGTACTTCAAGAGTTTACACATTTAATACTCTGGAAAACATGCCCAGTTTCTACAACTAGTGTACCAAAAGTGGCTTGGTACCTGGGCATGCCACAGTAAAGGGGAAAGTTTAACAACGTTACCTTAATTTCTATTCAAATCACTAAGTGCGAGAACTCCCTCTAGAACTACCCTCTGAAAATTTAAAGTACAAGTTCTCAGTTAAAAGCTTATTGTGCAACTAACTTGTGACATTACAATTTTAGGACAATATTCTAAGAAGTCAGTTATGACCGAGACTCGTACATCTCACTCCCCCCTTCCCATAATATACCTTAGGTAGGAGCAGCAATTATGGTCATCTAGTGCAGTCTGCAGAGGAATCAATTGTCATAAGAGGGAAAAGAAGTATTAGCTGAGGCTTCTGAAGTGGTTTCAATTATTTCTTTCTAATTACGTATCTCCTTGCCTCATCCACAGAGGGACTATTTTATCACCTTAAGACATTTCATAAATTTTGAGGAGAAATTTTCACATTGAAATCTCATCCTGTGTCAGGCTTCTGACCTCAGACTAGGAGTTTAAGTCATTTTGTGTGTGTGTGTGTTGTGTGCATGTGGATATTTATTTTTTAAAGAAAAAAATCAGTAAGAAATACTAAAGCACAATTTGTGATTGCAGCCAATGTCAACTACCCTACAATAACTAAAGTAACTACAATATTATTTCTGGCTTGCAATAGCAATTATTTTGAGGGATCTGAAAGCTTAAGAGCTGTTATTTCTTAGTGACAATCACAGTATTTTCAATACTTGCTGATACAGAGCAGGTTAGAGCAAGCACAAAATCAAAATATACATGACCCAGCATGCTGTAACAGTCATTTTCTGTGGACGGATCTCCCTGCCCTTCTCTGCTCCCTGAACAGGTAGGTCTGCTCTTCTCACTGCACTAACAGGAAGTTTGAGCCATTCCGTGCACAGGCCTGGGCTGAAGGGACCTACTTACTGGTATACTCCTACAGACCCTCTGCCCCTGCTAGCAATGACTGGGAACAGTCTGCTTGCAACTCAACACCCAAAGAGCTTTTTGTCCTCATCAAGGTTATTTTTCACTCTTGGCTTGCTCCCTCCTTTTGCCTATCATACTCTTTGACACAGCACAGAACACCCTTGCTTACCGCTAGGGAGCTGTCAGGACAAGTACTCTAAAAGTGACAAAACTGAAGACGTTGTCCTGCCTTAGATGTAATGCCTCCTCTGCAGCCAGGGCTTGTAAGGCCACCATCCCACGCACTGGTGGACCCTTAGACAGAGTTCACTAATACAATTCCCTTAGAGAATTTAATTCAGTGTCATGGTGTTTCACCATATCAAACCAGGGTTTCTCATCAGTTCTCTAAAACAGGGGTGTGTGTGTGTGTGTGTGTGTGTGTGAATTTGGAAGGGTCACATTTGAATCATTATGTTTCATATTTGTCAGTGACCTTTCCATAATACCTGCTTTTACACCAACAGCAGCTCCTGCCTCAACAGTATCCCAAGCAGACTGCTCTCCTACTGTTCTTATCTGACATATGAGAAAAATCTGGGATAAAATATGGTATTAGTGATCCACATAAAGATGTCAGAAACATCAGCTCTTAAAGAAAAGCCACAAAAAAGGGCCATCAGATACTCAAAGAACTGGTTTCAGAAGATCGCAGCTTGCTAGAGAACGCACACGGATTTAGCCCAGTCTGTTTATGTGCAGTGTTTCCTGCAGTTCAACTTTACTCACTTGAGAAACCAACCATGCTATACTGACGCTAGCCTGCAGTAGGTATGTATTCATATTGGTATATCGAGCACTTCAGGCCAGAGAACAAACAAACAAACAAACAAACAAAGCAGCACAGGCTGTATTGCTGAATCAGTAAGATTTACCATGTTAGAGACATGGATTCTCCTTCTAGTTCTGCTAGAAGACAACTCTGCATGTATTTGTTATCTTGGCTGTAATGGCAGTGATGCAATGAAAGACAGATGCTGTTCAGACCCGCCCCCCATTACAATTCCACCAGTGTTTGACAGTGTGAATTCTGGTAGGTAGCAGGGCAATCCGAACTTGAAATCTTCTGTCTCCCCTCTCTTCATCCACGATATTTGGCTGATGCATTCTCTCTCTCTCAACACATCAATATTGCTCACAGCTTGTTTTCACGTAAGCACATTCATTTGACATTGGACAGGAAAAAGCTAAAGCTTTCAGATACTGTGTAGCAAATGTTTTTTGTAAGTTTTAAAATCAGCAAATGCAAAATTTCTAGTATAACGTTTAATGAGACATTTTGCAACTTTTATAAAACATGCAAGTTTGAACCATTAATTCTGTCTCAGGAATATTCCAGGGTGACCAAAACATGCTTATAAGTTCATATAGTCCCCTTTCTCAAAGTATTTTTGTACTAAAAGAATATTATTTAAGAAACAGTCAATTTATGCCTCCCAAAGACAAAATACTTGTTTCATACCTTACAGTATACTTGTTACCTTCGTATCTCCACCCTAAACATATTGCACTTAAGTAGCAATCAGTCTGGGAGAGAAACCAAATAGGTTCTTTTGTCCTGATCACCAACTCAGCTATTACCTTCAGTTTGCATCAAAAGGACTCATGTTTGTGATCAGTACCTGCTAAACAGCAGAAAAGCTACAGATAAGAATATAGTATTTTTCACTTCTGCTAGGTGCAAAATGCCAATACCACCCAAAGATAATTTAGCAGTCTTCTCTACAGAGGAGTAGGAAAGAAAAATGTTGTTTGCTGTAGGTCTTGAGTTTAGGATGGACTTTATTCCTCACACAGGAAACACATATTTTGCCTTTTGTGAACAAGGTATGTCACTGCACAAAGCACTCATCTTTAGCAATTTCAGTCAGTGTCACTTAGAATGGACAGTGGCAGACTAAAGCATACAAAGTTTCAGTGTGTTAACACAGATGTATGATCCAACACTAATTTTCTCATAAGTACTTGAAATATGTTTAAATGGTAATTTAGAACCAATAAAAACATGTGCCTTTATTAAAAAGATAAAACAAAAGTATAAAACAGTATTTATAAGCCATCAAGAGTCCCATATAAAAAGCAGTACTCTTCCAGTTCCATTTTCTAACAACACACAACTGCAATAAGATTTTTCTCAGGGGTACTTTGCTGTTTTCTTACTGCCTCATACAGAACACAGCACACATTAACAGAAAATGTAATAGTTTGTTAATTCCTTTTTGGACTGGCATTTTTTTTGCATGATGATAGGCAATTGCTGGAGAGTAACAATCCATGCTTTTTCAAGTAAAATAAAGTTCACTTCTTTGAGTTATATTCTTGATACGGTTAAATAAATCAAGTTAAAATGACGAGGGGGCTCAATTCTGAAGCAAAAAAGCAACACCCAAGTAAAAAGCTTTTCCTTTGTTGGCACTGCACTGCTCCAAAGCATGGCTAGTATAAGGAATCCTCAATCCCAAAAGACGTACAGAGCTGATCATGGGGTAGGCTGCTTAATAGGAAGAGGGGGGATCACATTATCCAGCCCCTTTCTCATCACCTGGTGTTTGAGCTACATATAGTTGCATTTTTGCACTTCAGACTCACCAGCCATGCTTTATGTTGTTTTTTCCTTTTTTTTTTCTTTTTTTTCCTTTCTGTACCCAGGAGATGTGCTACGGAAGTGACCTCTGCAGCGCATAAGGTGTGAAGTTTGCCTGTGGGGAGGTAGGGGTCTCTGCAGATCTACCTACCCCTACCACTGCTGCATAACAGAAATGCATAGTTCCCACTCTGGACCTTGTGCATCCAAGCAGGGCACTTCAGGATTTGGCCCTTTGGTAGCAGTATGTAACTCAGTGTGCATAAATGCACATTAAGAATCTTAAGGCATCTGTCTTACTTCCCTGCTCTGCAGTAGTGCTGACAAGAATCCATTATACTGTGCAGAAACTTGAATTTCTTGTATCTTCCTAAGATGTTCATGTTCCATTTTTTACTGAGCAACTTCTTCCAAACAAAATTAAGTAATATTCAAGCACAAAATGTGTTGCACAAACCTAATGAAACAAAATAAGGTAATCAGTGGAACTGCACCATTAGCTTTGAAAAAACAGATCATATTGCATTATAAGAATGTACCTAGTTAACAAAACATACGTAACTTAAAGACTTCTGATTCAGGACAGCAGTTAAACTAACTTCAATACATAACTATTAGCCTTCTAGGAGGTGTTTTTTTTTTTTTTTAACCTTTTCTAATGCTTTAGAAGATTATCTGCACCAAGAATGTCCGTCCATTACTACTGGCTTGTGACTAAAATCTCTTGGATCCCAGATTGGCAAGAACTGCTCATTCATTTTGGATTGAATTGCCAGATTTATGTCAGCGATAACTTTGATTGCTCCTGCTGCATGTTATAGGTATAAAATTGAAAAATACATCTATCAGTCTGTTAAAGGGTATTGGAAAGTGCATGGAACAGATGTTTTGGATCTCCTGTCTTTTGCATGGTTGCTTGCAGTTGCAGGGGGACTGGAATTAATGACCCAAGCCTAAAGAAACTGGGATCAAATCCATCTGAATTTAAAACAGCTAAAACTTCATGCTATGGAGTTACACTGTTATTTTACATAAAGCATATGAAAAGCTTCTGCATTGGGTTCAATTATGTATCATTTAATTATACAGCTCTTAAAACTACAGCAGTTTGGGAAAGTTCTACACATAGCACACAATCTTGCCTTCTTAAATTTGGTCTGACTTCAGGAAGAGAGGGAGAAGAGAAAGGAAATCCATCTCAAACGACTACCAGTTAATAGTCTAAGCCAGTCTCTTATGCCCTCTCTAGGTCAGTGGAAAGGAGAATTAAGCCCATTCAATAATAACCCTGTCAAAGACTGCTGGGATGAACTGGTCTCAGAAGTTATTTATTTCTTTCTGTGAAGAGTGGAAAAGCCTTAGCAACCTCTTTAGATCAGATCAGTTTTTAGATAGCTAGTGGCTGAGAGAAATCCCTTGCTCGGACACTCATTTATACATTTATATAAGGTGTTAAAAAAGGAGGGGGGAGGGAAAACATCTTTTTTATTCATGTTAACCATTTACTCATGGTTGAGTAGGTTTTGTAGAAGTACCACTAACTAGTCTAATTTTGGTTTTGTTAGAGTTTACACTGATCCGTATGACCAACATCATTCCAAACATCATACCATCCTCCGCAAAGACCTTTGAGACAGACTTTTTTTTTTTTTGACAATGACTCTACGCCAATAGGCTTATTTTAAAATATTTAGGATAGACAAATGATCCTAAAATGACTCAGCTCCCCACACTCAAATATTGTGTTTTCTTCCCAAAGAAAATGGCACTTCCTTGCACGATGCCTCTATCTCCCAGTTTTTGCTGCACTTTCCTTAGGGGTCACAAAAATGCATTTCCTCATATGGGCCTTCTATCTTGTCTTTAAAAGTAAAAAAAAAAAAAAAAAAGTCAAAAAAGGACAAAAAAGAAAAGAAGAAAAGTGGGAAAAGACTCAGCACACTGCAATTATGGTAGATAGTTATCCAAGTGAGATTTGTTGCTCTTGCAGAAAGTAAAAATTAATGGAGGTTCATAAGCTCACCACACTGTGAAGTCAACGTAAGAGTAGTCTAATTTAGTCACCAGAAGTACACCAAGGGAAGTTTTCATATATGCACTCACTGAATTCCCTAAATGCCAAGTAGGGAGACTGTGCACAGAAGCTCTTACATAAAGAAGATCACTGTCAAATCCAGGTGTGACGAAGCAGTCTGTATGCAGACAGTGCTCACGGAATTTACTTATTGACCTCTCTTTCCTCACGCACACACATTTTTCTTAACGTATAAGACGAGAGCATGGCAAATCAATATATGTTCATGAAAAAATATGGTTAAGGAGCTGTTCTTTGAAAGAGTATCAAGGCTTCATCTGGAATTTCCTATTTAGCAGATTACAATCTTTTCACTGGTCAGGTAACAAATACAGCATTACCCACTCCAGTCTAATGACTGGATTAGACTGACTCATCTCAGGCCAAGCCAGCCCAGGTTTCCTGCACTACAGCTTTACTCTTATTCTTGTCTTCCTGGATAGCCATTTTGTAACTTAAGATTTTTTTATTACTCATCCACTGAGCATTAGAGGACTTCTCTGCATTCCATGACTTGTGACTTGTGACAGACTCAAGGTGTCTGCTTTAGTTTACTCATATATATATAGAAATAGTGATCAATTATTTGGTCTTACCTGTTTCTCATTGAGATGCTTGGTTAGTAATAAACTGAGATCAGCTTTCCAATGAAACTATAATATGCTTTTTTGTACCTAAAATGTGAGAGAAGCTCAATTATGTGTTTCTGCAGATTTGCACAACAAATAGTAAAGATGATGTGACTTAGTGACTTCAGACAGAAACTACATTAGGTAGTTTGTGCCTAAACATAACAGCAATGCTGTGCCTACTTTAGAGAAATATTTTCCTCCCCCTAATCCGACATGTAAAAATCTAAAATATCTCAGAACAGGAAGCGAGAAAGCCAGAATTATCTATTCATTACCTTAGTGTAATAACCAGTTTAGATCAGATCATGACACACAAGTCAGCCTTAATGTATAAAGGTGCTGACCTGACTCTGTTTAACAAATTCTCTTCTACCAGACTTCAATCAATTCCAAAGGATTTTTGAGGCTTAATTAAAAACAAAACGAAACAAAACAAAAAAACCCAGGAGAAATGCAGGCTACCTGATTTAACATTTTCCTCTTCAGAGCCACTTTCTACCCACTGACAGTCACTGGATAGCAATCGATTCTGTGATTCACTGAGTGGTCGAGTAGGAAAGGGCTGGCTGGATACAGAGCTGAAAAGTAAGCAAAGTCAACAGGAATTTTGTAATAGCAGTAACCAATGAACAGTCTAAGCCCTTAAGTGACATATGTCACTTATAGTTCTAATAGACTGATAGACAAAAAATGGTATACTGAGAATGCTACTGCCACATAGTTAAAAAAGAAGCCCAACCAGAACTATCTGGAAATGAGGACCTAATGCTATCTTATCCCATCCGTAAAAGCTAGGCCATTCTCCTGAACATCTTTCTAATGCAAAAGAATATTCTGCAATTTGTAGAGTCCTGCTCTTGTGTAAATTCTACAGGTTATACTGCAGTTGAAGCAACATCTCAGTCTTGTCTTTAAACCCCATAACACCCGATAACCCAGGTGTCCTTGTTGTTGACAAAGACCTTCATCTATAAATTCACCAAACTAAACAGAAGGCTTCTAAAATGGCTGTGTAAACATCCTCAAAAGTTTTACATACTACTATGTCTTTGAATCTGAAGCAAGAAAATACACTGAAGATACAAACCATGCAAATTTGAGAGGATATAAAGTAATGAGCTGAAACATTTCCAGTGCTGAAAACCAGCAGAATCAACAGCAGATCAGCCTCTCTTGGAATCTATGTCTCAGTATCCCTTTTTAAGCAGGCTGGAGGAGGCTAAATGCAAATAACATATACCTTCCTTTTTCCTTATTTTAAAATAAATATTTTTTTCATGAATCATTATTCACTGTTCGCTAGAGCTTTTATGTTTTTATTTTTCTCTCTGGAAAAAGCAACCAACTCTAAGTCCAAAGACAAAGATATGCCAGCAAGCTCTTTATTTTCTGTATTACTCTGTTTTCTTAGAGCCATAGCTTCAGTTTTAGGTCAAAAACAAGAAACAGCCTTTCTGCATCAAGACAACATTGAGTTAATTAGTATTGATTCACCCCATCCTTCTCTGAAGGCTTACAAACTCATTCTGAACCTGACAAGAAGTACAAAGAATTACAAAAATAATTCTGAAACAAGATCTTCTCTGGATGAAATACAAAGCAATACAAAACTAACATTTTAAATGCTCTAGTTACCTTTTGGCAGGCTCATTTTGGCTTGAGACAGTAAGCTGCTCTGGATCCATAATCACCAAACGAGTTGGAAAATTACACCCATCGCCCAAACTAAACCAGAAACAAAGATTTAAATCACCGTTTGTTGTTGACTTAAATGAACTGATCAAGTACCCATGCAAATGGCAAATGCTACAGGTCCAAAGCAATTACTGAGTGCAGCACCGAACCCCAGACTTGAGCAAGGTAGTCCTACCACTAAGCCTCATGATCAGCTAATTAGATTTTGGAGTGCAAGTAATTCCTACCCTGTCACTCAATATGGGCTACGGAGCACAGGGCTAGCCTACATGTTTCAGAAGCAACACAGTGATTCTCTAGATTGTAGCCCTAGTCTTCCCCCAAACCACCGGGCACAGGTAGTCAGATGATCTGGTATTTATACGTCTGGAAGCTGTAGCATAAATAATATTCTGGTGATCAGGCATCATTTGAGTTTAGTTAAGCCTTCTTTTAAAGCAAGTCTAATCAAGCTAAAATACTTTGGGGAAGCAGATTGATCCATCTCCAGTACAGCTTCCACTTTTTTTAATCACATGAAGACTCATGTTAGCTGAGCAAATGGCTGAGGCAACCTAAGATGCTATTACCTCTGCTGTTTACTACCAGACCTCAGTTTAGCAAAATGGTTCACCAGCATTTTAAGCTGGTACACAAACCCCACAAAGCAGTGTTGAAACATGGCACCTACTTTGTTCTGCTAACATTTTGGAGTGGTGGGAGTGGGCAGCAGCTCAGTCTTGCTTCATCAAGCTTCTGTGACGATAGTCTGCAACACCCCTAACACTGAGGGGTTTTAAAATTCACTGAGCTGAGGAATTTTAAAAGTAGTATTTTCCACCATATCAGAAACCCTTTTTGTACTGCTACTTATTTACACACACTTTAAGGCTTTCAATAAAAAAACTGTCATCCACAGCAAAGGGAAAGCTGTCAAGTTTGTTGGGGCAGGAGAGGGTGTTTTTAGACTGTTGTCCTTTTCAATGCAGGTGAAGCTCAAGTATTTGGGTCTCCTCTCTGTTGCTGATTTCTGCTCTATAATTGGATATTAATACTACCAACAAAACATATACAATCTTCAAAACATACTTCTCAAAGGTTTCCAAAATTCCATATTTAAAAGGCCCCTGTCAACGAGGCCCTTGCCTTTGAATGAAAACCCTGTACAGAATTTGCTCAGTTGTCTCCTCCAGAATTCCCACACCAATCTTCAGTGTGCAGGATTTACAAGTAGGCTCTTCAGTTGTGCTTCATTTTTGGGAGAAACAGAAGTGAGGTAAGAGTCATGGAACCAATTTATTCCCCAATTTATTCCCATTCAGATTGAATACCTGGTAAAAATAGGGAGTAGCCAATACTTCTTTTCATCTCCAAAAACCTCCCTCAGATTTTTGCTGCATCCAAGAGAAAAGCCATTTTTATCAGGGCCATTGCGAAATGTGGGTGCACGGAATGTTTCTGTAAAAGAAAGAGCAACATTTCTAAAGGGATGAGGGTGGGGAAAGAGGAATAAACAGATTCAAACTTTTCTATTGTGAAAACAGTATCTGGTAAACTGGAGTCACCTGGATGTCTATTATGGAAAAATTGTAACAGTCACCTGGAGTAATTAGCATAAAAAACCCACAGTGTCAACAACAAAACAATGAAAGGTAAAAAAGTTCACACAGGAGGAATGGTTATCTTTTTCCCTTTACATTTAACATAACGTTTCAGACAGAGCTAAGTAGCATGAGCATGCCAAAGATACCACATCCCTACTTCATTAGTGGCTAGCTCTTTCTTTGGCCTGTACATGTTCTTGAGCAGAAGAACCACTCCTCTGCACAAATAAGCAATTTACCATAGGRCATTATCGTACCAAAGCCCATACAGGATAGCTTTTTCCACTTCTGCCAAGGTCTGAAGTTGAATTAAGAGCATCCCGTGGTATCAGAGAAAGATGAGATCTATTATGTTAGAAACACGGACACACCATCAACTATAGCAAACCACCCAAACAGTTAATGTAGTATTTTTCTAGTCAGTCTGGTTATACACCCTTGGCCAAGAACTGAGGAGATTCATAGCTCTCCCCAGACAAATGGCTTGTCTTTTCACAGTCATGATCAAAAAAAGGAAATAAAGTACCCAGTTATGTTGCACTGACTTTTGGGCAGGGAACACATTAAAATTCCTTCAAAGCTAGAAGAGGGGCTGTGAATATTCCCTAGCTGCAGAGACGTCAAAACAAAAAGATTCACACTACCCTCCCATCAAGCAATCAAGAAAATTCCCTTTTCCCATCAAAACATTCTGGCAGGCTGAAAATAATTTCACTTTCAATTAACCCATTTATTCTTGGGGATGGAAAACTAAGTTCCATTGAAAACTGTAAGATTTTGACTTCTTAAATTGTGGGAAAAAAATGCAAAAACATGTTCAAAAATGTTTTAGCAAGAACTTCAGATATTTTGACTAATGCATTTAACTTGCTTACTTGGTCAACATAATGCCTTTTAGAACAGGCACAGGAATTATTGGCATCTCTTACTCTTGTATATTTAGGAAATGCGCATCAGCAATTCCATTTTTACTGCAGTGCTTTTACAAGTCACTTTCTAATAGCAAGGTCTGTTCTTATTTTACAAGACTTAAGAATACTCCTTGGGATCTGCTTCAAAATGTATTTATACAGAGTAGAGTCTCCATCCGGGTTGGGGCCATTCAGCTAGTATAAGTATTATAACAAAGTAACTGGCAAGCAGTAATTGTTACATACTTAACACTATATAAAAACACAACAGAAATGCACAGTGCTTCAGGGATCTCAAAATACAAACAAAAGAAATCAACATTCATCATCAATCTACACGCTTGGCTCTAGCAGAGAACCCACTACCTAAGTTTTATTCTCCCACATGCCCTGCAACCAAGGATGTTTCATCCATAGTACCTTCACCAAAAATGTTCCTTACTATACAATATTTAAATTTTTTCCTCAAATGTGATGGCACATCCTGTAGGCCTCACATTCCCAGCGACTTGTCAATTTGCTGGACAAGCAACAGTTGCAGACGGCAGGTAACTGACCTATGGTTGATCTGTTTTTGCCAACTAGCCAGCAGTGGTAGCTGAAGAGTGACAGTATGCTGATGAAGAACATGGCTGCCACAAAGAAAAGGAAAAGTACGTGGAACTTTGCATGGGTATCTGGCAATTCATTCTGGGAAGAAAGAGCAAAAGAGATTAACACGTTAATGCTTTTTAGCAACCAATGCAGTATTATGACTAAACATTTCCTTCCATACCCAATCTGCTACAGGTCTTTCCTCTCACTTTTCACAATGAAAAACAGCACAAGCAGGGCTCCCCTTCCACGTTATGTGAAACTGGTGCCTCACAGTAATTAGGGCTGATGAATTCCCCCTTCTGAATTGAGTAACAGGAGTGCACATGCTCATATGTTTGACAACACTGTGTACAATTCACTTCCCAATCTGGTTAGTTTTTGAATTTCCAGAAGCAGGCAAGAAAAAAAATCCCCTTACTAAAAAATGTTGACTGTGCAGCCGCAGCCAGAGAGACACAGGGAAAACATGTCCGAAATCACTGTTTTTGCAGGGGAGAAAAAGCAACAAAAACATCCCAACCCTTTACTGGCAAATTAGTAATACTGAACCTACTTCTGAACTGGTGCAAGGAAAGTAAAAGGGAAATGGCCCAGTCACATTGTGTTTCCAAGACTGAACCTTTCACTAGAGAAGACCAGTTGCCTGGGACTGATCTTCCTTTTGAGGAGCTCTCAACTTCAGGCAACAACCAGCATGTATCTAGCTGAACAAATCTGTCACGTCTGGCCAGGCAAGTTATTCACCAGAAGATCCATATGAAAAATGTTTTCAGTACAACCATCATATAAAAACTAACCTCCTCACCCATATCTGATAGCCAGTTTCACCCCCCAACACAACTATTTTTAGGGTTGCACTTTCAAGAGGCCAATGAAATTTGTAACAATGACTATGCCAGTTCCATATCCTCAAAACCATTGTACTTTTAAGTAGCTGACCTTTAGCAGCATTAGGAAAGTAGAGAGGCTATTTTTATTCAGCATTATAGTTAGCATTATTGCCATTTCTTTTTCCATTAGGTCATCCTATACACCCACTTATCTGAGGCTGATATCTCAAATATATTTTGATTAAAATCAAGTACACAGCTTTATCTATAGCTACTTACATGGCCTGTGTTACATAGGGAACACAGATTACAAGACTCCTTCCTTTCAATTATGCTGCAAACTGCTATCATGAATGACTGGATTTGAAAAATTATAGTAGGAACAATTTTAAAATAATTACATCAATATTGGATTTTACCTTTGGACAATTCTCTGCAGATTTCCTGCGGCAAAGCTTTGCGCAAACAAAGACAATTTATTACACACTAATACTACGTTAAGACAAAGTGTTTGAACACAGCACAGGGTTTGTCAAGAACGAAATGGTCGGTGTGCAGAGGTGCTCTGGGGCGTGCAGGGTTACAAGGCCCATCAGCAGTCTCAGTCCCATTCTCCAAGAACAGGGAGGTGAGAGTACACGAGAGCATATTACCAGCTTCTAAGGCATGACATTTTCTACTGATGTATAAAAGTATTGCTGTATACAAGTACTGCTGTTCATACTTTCAAGTGGTTTGCTCAGCTTGAGCAGCATGACTGCATCAGACACATTCTTTGCCATTTTTTTCCATCATAAGTAAGGTTTATGTGAATACTGGGTACGACATAAACCACTCGGAAAAACCCAGAATACTCCAGAGGTATAGAGCAATGGTTTATAAATTACAAAATCATTCTGACTTCAGAACATATCTATTATCATTAGAGGCACTTTCAGCCAAGACCATAAAAAATAAATTCCCATTCTTTGCCTAATTTTCTTTGTTAAAAAAAAAGAACCCATAAATACCAGTACTGTTTTCTTCTTCCCAATATYCTTCAATATTGAGATTTGTGTATGGGATATTCATACCTGAAATTAAACCAGCACTTAAGAAAACAAAGGAAGAAAGGGAACTCTACCTCCAAAAGGAAAGCTTAGTTTAAATTAGATTTTAAATTCTACACTTTATATTTAAATGGTGAGATTAGTCATCTTAGCTAACATGCTAACACTTAACAAATCTGTTTCAGACAAGATGTATGGCTATTAAGCTGAGCAGAAACCCTAGGGAGAGCCTGAGCTTTTAACATGGAGTCTGGCATAGATTAACAGCATTTTCAAAAATGCTGGCTTCCCTCAGGTCATTCTAGAGCAAGCGATAGCAGAGTCCAGCTCTCTGAACTGACAGCTAAGTTCAAGTTCCTCATCTACTACTTTTTTTTTTTTTTTGGATATAGTTTTATTTAGACAATTTCTGTAACAGCCCCTCTTCCCCACCCTAGGAACATAAAGTGTTTTGTGATTCCTTAAAATCAAGGCTAGCAAAGGGCATACTCCAATTGCTGCTTATTCCTGGCCTCCCTGTTAAAACTACTGTGACTTTTCCTACTTCAGAGCACACTGCAGTTTCCTGGGAAACATGATTTCCAGAATAATTTTTGTAACTTCTTGATGGCATAGATATACCCAAAGAGTCAGGCTTGCTAATGCAACACCAGAGTTTGCAGTGTACACAAAAACAAAAAGAATTAGAGCTTCCAGGTTCAGGCATTTCACTAGATAACTGTAAAGAGAAAGACCATATATAATGGGAACCTAAAGTACTTCTAAAGCATTAAAAATTTTATAGGGCTCTTTTGGAGCTCCATATTCAAACAAAATAGTCCTCTATAAAGAATTCTCAGGCCAGCCGGCTTTGAAGCTCAAAAGAGAAATAACAGCTTAGCCTTTATGTAAGCAGATGCCAGACAAGTAAAAACTGTTTCCCTTGGCCATTTTAAATCATCATTATACAAAAAGCACACATTTGTGTGTTCTAGTAGTATCTTACATATTTGCATTAATACTATAATCAACTTTTAGGTCAGAAAATAAGGTTACTTCAGTTGTATCTTCCTATAACGGTAGCTCTGTTACCTAAAGAAAGATTTTTTGAATTGGTCATGCGCGATTAACTTGCATGATCTCCAGGGAGCATCTACCACTTCTGACCACGCAGTTTCAGCCACTGGTTGTAAGTTCTTGAATGACAGTTGGGGAACTCGAGTGAAAAAAGGCGAATTCCTTCCTGGAGAACGGTGCAGATTTTGAGTGCATATCACAGCCTTACTCACAGTTGTGTTCTAGCAGCACTGCTAGCTCCATGTGCCACAGCATGTGTAAAGGGAGTGAAACCTCAGGTGTTAGTTATTTCAGATCCTCGTGCTCAGTGGCTGCATGAATGCAGAGCTTGCTGGTGAGAGAGCTCCAGAGTTTAGAAAGGGAAGCGATTTGCACAACAGAATTTGGGCTGCTTAGCACCCACAACAGACAAAAGCCAGCCACTGTTCGGAAAGGTTCTTTACAAACTCCTTCACAGAGTCATTTGAACATCTCACTTAAAGAAGAAGAAAAAAAGAAAGCCAAACGTGAAAACCTTGCTGTCAGAGTTTGACTTGTTACTCATCTTTTAGTAGCTTGGTCTAGCTTAATTCTAGAAAAAATTCAGAACATCTGGCACACATTCTTCTGTATTCTATACTAAAGGACCAACTTGTAGCTAAGGACCTGGAATTGCTTTTTTGAAGTACAGCCTGAGTTTTTCAGAAGCCTGTGCCATCCGCCTCAGAAGACATATCACATCCTTGAGTCAGCTATACTCAGGATTGCCAAAACAATTTAGAGGACACTGAAAGGTGCTGAAAAAAATGGAAAATATACATGTTTCAAGGGGGAGGGAAGATAGCAAGAATGCAAGTGGATACCAACAATACAAATATACACTGGAAAGTACTACTGTGCACTAGGTAAGCAAGGCATCAAGGACTGTGATTCCGTGACTGGGCATTTAGCCAGTGCTGGTGTTTTTGTCATACACATTTTGTTAAACTGAGCTTTTATCGCCTCATCTCTGACAATTGCCTAGGTAGAAATGAAACTTTCATGAATACAGGAAAAGGAGTCATGAGAATAGAAAAAGGAGTCATTCACATTCCCCTGATCTACAAAATGGATTTTAACACCCACATCAGAGTATAAGCCTGTGGTAAACATCTGCAGCCAGCACGGCTGCCCCGTCATTGCATGAATGGTATTAACATCTTTCTTCAGCACTTCTGCATAGAGCATGAAAGATGCAATGTAAAAATCTTGCATGTACATGTGGGATACACAAAGTTTTCCTTCAACAAAAGAGGTAGCTGGGCATCTCTCACAATGTTTGCAAGTATCTGCATGTGTGTTGTGTCTATATACAAGTATTATCGACATTGCAAAACCCTGGATTGCTAGTTTGTGTAGTTAGCATGTACATCTTTACAATCGCATTATTGCAGATTCTGAAGTGATCAAAACTATACTCCCTAAAAAGCAGTTCATTGTCCATCCCAACACTGTATATCTACAGCAGTTTGGTGCACATTTTCTCTGAAAACATTTGTGAGGAAGCAAAAAAGAAACACTAACTTCTGAAGGTAGACTATAACATTTCTGAGAGTTAGGCTTTGTGGGGAGGGGAAATCTAGAGAGCCCAAATAGAAAAAATGAAAAGTTATCTGTCTGACGCTGTAGCAAACAGAAAACTGAATATCAGCAGTATATGAAAGCAGTCTACAGACAGCACGCAACAGCAGTACACTGCTCTAATCTTGATACAGTTGTAAAGGGAAGCTTTGAGGAGTCTATTCTGCAGTCAACAGCACTTGCCTAGAAGAGCTTCTACATACTACAGTCATACTAAATTTTGCAAGCCTACACAACTATGGCGCTGCCACCTCTTTCTGGAAAGCTACTTTAGCTGATAAGATCATAGCTATTACGATTAGCTGTGTGGAACAAGTGATTTAATACAAGTAAAGTGAGTGGGAGTTCTACTGGAATTGTAAGACCATGGCATTACAAAATTCTGTTTTGGAAGTAATTGGGAAATGAAAGCAACAAGTGCAAGCACACAACTACATTTTATAGCGTCATATTCCAGAAGTAGCCCATTCTTGCAGGAAGCATTTAATCAACTGAATCATTAAAAAAAACCCTCTTAAGTTTACTTCCTCTGCTCAAGGGTCCACTTCAATATTTTGTCCAACGGGCTTTGGAATAGGCTTGCTGTAAATGCTGGTAGTATTAAATGTTCATTGTGGTCAGATGTCCTGGGGACTTTCACTGCAGTAACACTTATGAAGTGAGGTGACAAGCAAATTCATTTTCTTTGCTCAAGCACTGACTGGTAAATATGTAGGAGCGCATCTACAATTTCATTAGAAATTGCATACAAAGCACTGGAAAGCAGCCAGGCAGATGTCTGGGAGTGGCACAATCACAAATTAAAAAATTAACCATTTACAGTCAAGCAAGACTGAACAGCAGAATCAGACCATTTCATTTGGCAAATGTGTGAAGCCACAATTACGACTGATAAATATATTTATAGCTTTCATCTCACACAATACTGAAAGCTCAGTTCCCACTGAGTTCTTTGCTCTCCAGTGACAGGCAGCTATACAGAACTGAGACTGAGACACAGCACTTTGGCAAATCAGACCTTAGGTGAAGACCTTAGGCTTAGATGAATATAAACACAACGTACTTTTTGCACCATTTGCCTTACCCATCTGATGACAACTGTTTCAAAGTACAGCTATTCTGAATACATGATGAAGCTTCTCTAACCTTGACCTGGCAAAATCTTTTTGGTCCAATAATGATTATTTTTATAGCTATAGATAATTACTACTTTCCATAGCTATCCAGAGAGCAACCAGCATCTAAGAAATATATGCTGTTATTAACTTTAAAAGATGTGATGGACAGCCTTCCACTCACAGTGATTTTTCCCATGCTAGTTAATGTAGCTCTTGGTTAAGAGAATTAAGAGAAGATTCTTTTGTCTTAAAAGACAAGAAGGAACAGTATAAGGTTTCAGAGATGAAAGGGAACAACACCAGAAGACACTCTATTCAGCCTGGAACATAACTAGAACAAAACTGATAGGAGGAACAACACTGATGTACACGGATGCATATACTTCACATACATGTATCTTTCTAGAGATAATAGAATAAAGGTGTATAGATCATTTGACAACTGGTAATAGTTGCAAGGAAGATCGATATTATTAATATTGTATGTATCTTAATATTCTACCCATATCAGATCAATAAAAGCCACTAATATGAAGCTCAAATACTTGTATATAGGAACATCAAATCAGAGACTGGTGAATTCCCAAGTTCAGCTGCCTTATCTGATAGCAGAGTATCCATAAAGAGGTTTAAGAAGATACAAAATTGTTATTTATATCTGACATTTTTCAATATTTTTATATATACATGTGTGTATACATACATATATATATACACACACATATATGTAATTGTTTGATAGAGCTAGTTGTCTCTCTATATCTACATATCTATATCCAATAGTTTCAAAAAAACCTGAGCTGTGCCACTCAGTTTTGATGGAGCAGAGAAATTGCACAGTGTCCTCATTGGAACTTCTTTTCCCAATTACTCATCCAGGCCAGTGTAATACATTCAATTCATTAAAATTCAGAGGGTTCTCCTGCTTCAGTCACCTCAACTGATACTGTTAATGGTAATGAACTATGAAACAGAGTAAATGGTGAGTGACAACATGCTGATGTAGCCTTCAATAACACATGCAAGATTAAACAAACAACAAAAAAGTCTTAGAACTTACTGTCCAAAACTTTATGAAGTACTGCAAGACTGTAGCAGCAACAAACAAACAGTACAGTAAGGAATACATTAAAAACAGCAGGAAGAATTTGTAGTTAGAAAATCCCACACAATTATTCACCCTAGAAGGAGGGGAAAGAGAAAAAGGTTATTATGATATAAAAAACAAATAAAAACAATACATTCAGCTGTTTTTGCAGAGCATCATAACACTGTGCATGGTGTTATCAGTATGTCCAAAACAGGGTGGCACTAGTTTTTCAGAAGCATTTTCGGCCACCATTTTGAGCAAAGTTTCTTCCCTCAGGCCAAGTGATCTGGGCCCTCCCATAAATTTTGCCCCCACAAGAAGTTCTACAGGACAAGCCATGAGCTAGCAATGCGTATGATACATACAGTCTGTATAGGAAGCTTCTCACGTACTAGGAACTAACTGCAGTCCTTGCTGAAGATAATACAAGTCTCCATCAATTTCTGTGGATGTTGCTTTGGTCGCAAAAAGTCCTTCAAGTCAACTACTGATAGCAGTATTTTTGTAATGACGATAGGTAATATTTTTATTGGTTAGCAGTGAATACAAATTGCAAAAGAGTAACTGTTTGAGTGGATCTTATCTACCATAGATCTAGAATTGGAGAACTGAATTTCACAGTGCAGTAGATACCTTCTCTCCTGATAATAATACCAAACTAACCAAAAGAAAGAAATGTCATTTTTCATAGGTCTCGTTAACTGTTTCTCTGTATAAGGCGAGAGTGCATGAGTTGGGTTACTGGGCTTACAATTCTAAGTTGCAAAACACATTAGGAAAAAAAATATATTTACACATATCAAAACCTCAAGAAATTCTATGAATATCAAGTTTTATTTAAAATTTACATTTGTGAAGCAGCATGTAGGATCCAGTTCATTATATGTCATCACATTATACTGATCTGTTTTTTATTTTCCTAAACTTACCATGGACAGTGATGGTCCATTTTTAGCACGCATCTGAAAGAGAGAGGAGATAATTTCCAGTAAGTTAAAGCAAAAAATACATTTACTTTCTAAGACATATGCTTTTAGTTTCTAAAGGTTTTTGGTTTGGTGGCGTTTTTTTTAATTTAATTCCCCTCATTATGCCAAGTTTCCATATTACAGAAGCCATCCTCTCACCCAAAAGGACTAAGTGAGATTCAGAAGAATCAGGATGAGCTTCAAAATTCAACAAGGGGAGAATTACTGAGCAACAATTAAAACATGTTATTCATAGTTCATTAAGCCACACTAGTCTTACAAGCTCACTGAGAGAAAACAAACCCTAAAACAAACCCTTTGGAGCTGTGTGGATAACGTATGTTAGCCCGGCATTCACTTCAACTAAGTCTACCTTAGGGCTATTTTTGCTACCTGCTTGTTGTTTGTTTTTCAGAGTTCACTGAGGAAAAGAAAAGCACAGTAGGCAATCTGAATAGTCTCTTTTCACCCAGCTACAGTGTAAGGACAGAGGCTACTCATTTCAGACAGACATTCACTGTATTTCTTAATAAATTTGATTTTAGCCAAAAGATGTTTACTTCTTTAGTTAGCTAGATTTCCGTGAGCTCAGCCTACTGAAGTCTCACTCACAGACTCAGTCTTCAGTGCCCTATAGATTTCTCTGATGACTCAGAATCAGGCTAATGTCTTTGAAATGTCTAAGGCGTGTAATTCTGCAGCTCTTTGAAATAAAGGGTTTTACCAGTACTGGTAGCAAGTGCGTGTTTCAAAGATGGAGAAGCAAGATACAGTAAAAGAGAGTTCTATAATAAGCATTTGCTGGCGCTGGTGTCTCAGACTTGTCTTTAATTTCAGTCACTGATCCTTTTACATAGGCATTGTTTTATAAAGCTATAAGCACATTTCCTAACAAGTTCTGCCACTTCAGTCTATGGAACTGCAATAATAATATTGCACCAACAGGAGGAATTCTGTTCTTTCCTGAAATCCAGGTACTGAGGGGCTGAGAGTGGAACAAATAGTAAAATCAGCTGTTATGCAAGGGCTGACACACATAAGACATGAACACAAAAAAGTGATGACTGGAGGAGAGAAAGAAAATCCATCATTTTAGATTCAATAACTTACATGTCACATGCAGAACAGTGGTGGCAGCGGTCAGGTTTGATTAGCTGGCACCGATCACAGTATCTGATGGCTGCATTCAAATGGCAAGGGTCAAGTTGTTAGAACTCATTTAATTTTATGAATTTTTCCCCTTCTTAACATAAAGAGAATCTTAAAGAGTTCACTGCCTCCTGCCCCAAACACCTGTTTTCACAGACCTTCATGTGCCTACTCTCATGCAATACATACTTTTGTCTGGAGTTTTTTGGAAATGTAACACGCACAAAAAAATAGTAGTTTCATCCATTACTATTGTATTGAGCCTGTGTCTTAACTTCTGCTTTTTATTTACTATCTGGCTCCTCAGTTTTTCCATCCCTGATCCTCTGGCACTGATCCCCTAGTACTTGGTTTCCTTCTCCTCTGGACAGGGTATCCAGGCATCCCATTGTGAAACTCCCTCCTTTCATTAAGCCAACTTTCAGCATTAGCTTCCTCTGTCTTCTTCAGCAGATAGAAAAGATCTAACAGGCTGTTCAGTAAGTTAGCTCTCCCTCATCCTTTCTGGATATTTTTAAACAAGGCTTCAGGCTCTTCTCAATGGAAATTTGACGCCAGTGCAGGCAGTTCGAAATGAGAAGGAAAGCCAACATCTACAGCTAAGCAGAACTGTGAAAAGCTGGCAAGAACTTCCCAGACCACTCCAGGAATTTAAGACTGGGATTCCSTCAAAAGGGGGTTTGTATTCAAAAAAGCCAGGTGTCCTTCCACTTTGTTTGGAAAGTCACAGTCAAGTTTGGTAATAGTTATCTTGAGCAGTTTATGTTTTGGAGAAATCTACAGCATTGCTAGTTTCAAGAAAGAGAAACAACTATATAAAAATAAATATAAGCTATTTTTTTAAATCTACATATGTGTAAGACAGCGGTTTCATAGATCATTCTTGTATTAGCTGGAATAACAATGCTTATAAGGGCAAATACAGAAATAGCTCACAACAAGCTATTATTTAAACAGCTCTGTACTGAATGATGGGATTGAAATAACATTTATTGGTTCTTAAATTCTAGCCTTAATGATGAACTTTCTACTCTCACTGAACTGACATAGCTCAGAAAGAGAAGTTTAAAGTGGGATATAAATGACCGTAAATTTGAGTAGAAAGCTGAATTGTAATCTATTTCTAGCTGTATTTCTTTGTTGTATTTATTTTTATAGCCAGAGTGGGAGATAAATATTGTCATCTGTCTGCTTACTGGAAGAAGATGTTGTTTGAGAAAGCTTTTCCAAGTGCTGGCTGCATGTTGAGATCTACAGACAAAGGACTCTGGTTTCTCATGGGGAAAACACAAGGTCATGGCCTTTGCAGTATGTGTTTAATAGATTGTTCATTCAGTAACAACAAATGAATCCCACTGAATTAATCTCGCAGCTTTCAGAGAGCAGAATTATCTTTGTATCTCACCTCTTGACGCTGTTGTCGTATAGATAGGCAAGTCTTTAGCAGCTCTTCTCAAAATTTCCTGCTGGGATTCTGGTCTCTCTTCTTTTTCATATTGTTCTTTATCAGCTTTTGACAAGCAAAACTGTGAGGGRAGGCAAAAATGGGAGGAGGAGAAGAGAATAATTATTACTTTGTGTTCAACTCAAGCTCTAAGGAAAAGACCCTATGGATCTTAATCCTATCTCTTTGGACAAACTTCCAAAACAAACATGAAAAAGAATGCTACTAAGTTACAGGAGATCCCCAAAACCACAACGGGAAAGGACACAATGGTCCTGGGGATATCTTAAAGAGAATCATCTTTGTCCCTCTTCCATATCTTTTCAGTTTCCCTTTGCAACGCAAAAGCCAGAGATTCAAGGGAACGTTAAGAAGGTGAAAACCTTCCTTGAACTCATGATGAGCATAAAATCTAAATGATCCATGAACCAGCGGAATGCACAACAGTCCTCTGTTGCCATAAGAGACTGAAGTTCTCCTACCCACCATCCTGCTGACTTAGAAAAGGGTTCAAGCCAGAGGAAGAAAGGGGTGGGAGGGCAAGGAGCAACTTTTCACAGCTGCAGCACAGAAGTTGAATGAGTTTAACTGGAATTTTTACTTGGGAGTAGTCAAAACCAGTCTCAAAATCTGTTAGCTGTATTGAGAGCAACTTCAGCAAAGCCTGTGGAATTTCAGGGAGAGTTACAATCCTGAATTAAGCATAAGCAGCATTCCTGTTTAAGCCTTGCTGAAAAGTAAAGGTTTAGCAGAAGAAGCCACAGAACTTTTACTCACTTCTGAAACACTAATTTTTGTATCCACTGAAATTATAAGCTTTACCATTAAGTCCCACAAAAACCAATGTACTGATGAGCCCCTGTGGAATGGTGTCAGCATAAACTGAACTCACTATTTCTCTGATATTTTCTGTTCTGAAGCACTTTTAAACTCTGAGCTTCCAGCAAGGACTACAAGAGCCCTTTTTATGAGCAGACAGAGACAAAGTATTCATGCTGGTGAACGGAAAATGCTGTGTCTGCAACTGGAATGAAAATTGGCTTAATGTGGTTTAATAGGACCATATTTTCCTACCAAGAACATCTATACAATTAGTTCATGTGGATTTTCCTCTCATCCTGTACTTTTTCCTCTTCAGGATTCTAGTTGGCTGGCCAGCAACAACAAAGACCCCGTTTACAGCAAAAGAGGAAGCGGTAACACATTGCTCTGATTTCGCTGTGTTATTTCCTAATATAGAATGCAGACAACTCACCCCATGTCCCAGGGAATCTAGATAAGAGCATGTTACATATTTACATATATACATTCCAGCTATTGCGCCTGCCCAGTCATTTAAGGGTGAAAGGAGAAACACTGCCCCTTTTATTGGGCATGACTGGCAGGGTTTGGGTTGCAGGGGTGATCTGTGTGGGAGGAGGTCATAAGCTGCCCTGTCACAGCCAGTTCCCCCAGCTCTGTTCACAGATGGAAACAAGCCACCGTGTGCCAAAACTTCAACCAGAGGAGCACACAGTGCCTCTTGTCAAATGTATTCAAGGAAGGGCCATAGCTGCTAGGAGCTGGAGATGGCACAGCAGGGCACACGTGAGAGAAAAGAGGGCACAGCAGGGACGTCTCTGAAGGGAACGYAGCCCAGTGAGGAGCCATGCTGGAGCAGGGACACCTCTGATAGGAGTGCAGCCCATGGAGGACCATTACCAGGGCAGGGACACCTCCAAAAGGACTGTGGCCAATGGAGGACCCACGCTGGGGCAGTGGAGCATAGGAGGCAGGGAGCAGCAGGAAGAGACTGCCCAGCTGCTGACCCCAACCTCCTGCACTGCCTGGCGCCTCACTGAAGGGAGGGAGCACAACATGTGGCAAAATGAAGGGCAGTGGAGACTAGGAAGGGGAAGCTGAGCGGGGGGAAGGGCATCTTCTTAAGTGTTCACTTAATTGCCTTCTTTGCTTCTCAATACCCAAACCAGTAGTTAAAAGCCTACATTAATTGACAATAAATTCAGTGAAAATCTCCAAATCAAGACTGCTCTACCTGCAACAATAACTGGTGGAGAATGCGGGCAACACCCAAAGCAGRCACGGGCTGGGACTGGAGTAACTGTAGTGACTTTGAAACTCTGGAAGGAACCTTGGTTCTGGTATTGGGAATTTGTGGTGTTTCGCTCTGGCAGAAGCAGCGTGCCCATTGTGTTTAGGGGAATAGGGATGAACAACGTACAAACAGCAGAGAAACGGAGAATCTGAGGCGACCGGAGAGAGCTCTTGCCAGATGAAAAGGCAACTGGGAAGAAATGGGACGGCCCTGCTCCAAGCTCACGGGTCTCCATGTCCAGGATCTAAGAGTGCTAGCCTGGGGGCTGCAGGGACTGTGACACCCCTGGAGAAGTGTGCTGCGGGGTGCATCGGGCTTATGATGTGCTCCCAGCAGGGCTCCAGATAGCCTGGAACCACTTAGCAGAGCTGGGGAGACAGCTGACTGTCAGAGCAACAGGCTGCTGATGGTGGCGTTAACCAGTGCTCAGAGGAAAGGGAGGTCCCTGGTCAGCAGTGAGCAGCTCACAGTGCCCAAGTTGCCACACCGCAGCTAGATGCCAAGCGCCCGGGCAGCTGCAGGAATGGCCACAGGCTGGGAATGATTGCCCTGGGGGGACCCAGCACGCAGAGTGAGAAACTGAGGACTTGGGTTATGAACTAGAAACGGAGCCCTTCAGTTAGGGTGGTTAAGCAGAGCTATGGAAACAGGAGCACTGCCCCTGAACGTGACCACTCAACGGCACTTTACTCAAAGTGAACCTAAAGAAACAGGGGACACCTACAGCCACAGTGCCATGGATGCCCCTGCAGAGGCTACGGCAGCGCTTGAAAACTAGAGCAGCTGAGATACAGCTGATGGCTCAAGAGAGCATTGCTTTGGTGAGTCTGGGGCTTATGCCACTTTTAAACGCTGCCCTGCACAAAGGAGGGAGGCTTTGGCATCAGCTGCTGGAGGGATATGTGGAGCAATGGCCCAGTCCTTCAAGTGAGATACTCCTGTGGAGGGAGTGGGAGAAGGAGGTAATTGACTGCAGTTGCTTGGACTGCTAGAGTGTGTGGACAGGCAAGGGGGAAGGGACTCTAGAAAGATAGTGATCACTCATGCCATGGCCCAAAAGCTCTGACAACCAGGCCCCTCTGGTATCACCTGATAAGATGGTGGGATGCCCTACTGATCAAGTCATGACCTGTATCTTCAGTCTGGGGGGTACAGGTGTGAGATCAGCAGCATGGCTGAGAATGATGCAGAGTCCAGTAGTATGGTCAACCTTGAAAAAGGTGTCAAGAAGGGCTGAAAATTTTCCATGCTCTTGCCCYACAGATCAGAACTTATGGATGTTGCTGAAGGAAGAGGGGGAGGATTTGATGAAGTGGTGCAGAAAGGAATTGCAAGGGCAGGGGAAAGGTCAGAGCTCAGTTAATGCTGTCAGAGGGTGCAGAGCATGCTCCAGTCCCTTGGTGCATCCTTTCACTCCCCTAGTAAGGAAATGCTCCCACTGCATCAAGTGAACAGTCTTCACTACCTATTGTGGGTATGGAAGAAACCCTAGAGTGACTGGAGTCGTGAGCCTACTGGTACCTCCAATGGTGATGGTACTTGCTGCTCATACAGTCCTAATCATTGGTTTGTATGCTAAAGCATAGTGAATATTCAAACTGCCAGAATGTTCCTGGCTGTGTATTTTGCAGGGACAAGGCCTGAAGTGTGTAATAACAGTTCAGAATATTATGATGTCAAATCTAATAATCTAGTCTGTGGAGATAAGGGGTGGAGTTTATAATAGATATATGTTCAAACTGTTACAACTTTCTTGGTTTTGTGTTTTGCAGGGGCAAGGGGTGAAGTCTGCAATACATTCATGTTCAGTTTGAGCAGAGGCACCATATGCTCCTCTGATTGGTTGAAGTTTTGGTACATGGTGGGCTGTTTTAATCTATTACAGAGACAGCTGGAAATGGCTGTGTCCTCCACAGGGCAGCTCATGACCTCCTACAATCAAAACTCTAACTTCTATGCCCAATACATCCCTTTCAAATCATCAGAAATCAGGATCAATCTAGTAAAATGCTGAACTTGAGATTCATTCTTTGAAGTCATCAGCAAGAGTTTTTATATCTGTCTCTAAGCTAGATGCTTACTCAACTATGAAAACTGGAGATGCTCACATCAAAAATGTAAGACAGATAAGAAACATCATGCCAGCTAACAGCAGTGCAATATGCCTTTCCCCTATTGCCTCTTGTGAACCTGCTAGGTGACCAAATGCCTGTCCCATGACCTGTAATCAATTAGAAGTTGCATTAGACAGGAAATACTACTTCTAGAAGACATTTCTATGGTAAACTATTAACACACAGAATAGAAACTAGGTCACAAGAATTAACTTTTTGAATTTGTCCAAGTAACATAACATCACTCCAAAAATCCTGGACGAGGATTTCAGTTTCCCAAAGCTATGTTTCTGTTCTTATTTCAGAAATCAATAGGGTCACAAGACCATAGCCTCTTTGGACAATGGCAGGATATGTATGTTCAAAAAACATCAAAAGTTGTCTATTACCACATTGCCAACAATTTCCAATGAGGTTCCAGTAGTTCTTATTGAAAACAGAAAGAGTCCTTTTGTTTCCTTCCTCTTTCTGGATCTTGCATAATGTTGATTGTTCTTTCTTATGACAAATGGACAGGGATTACACTAGGACAACAGCAGCTGCAGAATCTTTTTTTAGTTCAATAGTAAGATCACAGGATGCTATTTGTTTTGTGAGAAGACCTAATTTAAATAACTAAAAATATATACGTTAACACTCTAATACAATGGGGAAATTCTGAAGCCAGGTTTTGTTTTTAAATAAAACCAGCGTAAATTATTTACTGGAACATGAACAGAGGGGACTTTACCAGAGAAAGAAAGGAGTGTTTTCTGAGAATTATTTTTAAGATAGCTGTAGAAGAAAATTATATATATATTAAGCCTGATTTCTGCTCCACACTTAAACTAGGAAATATTCATTATGTGCCATATGCCCAAATCATCCCTTTAATGCACTGAATATGGAAATCTTGCTACAACATTACTGTAACTACAGTATAGATATTGTCAGAAGAAGGTATCCATTATTAAAGAATCCAAGTAGCCAGTAAACATTATTAGACATCAGCTTTACCAGCAGCCTAAGTTCACACAACTTTACAAGATCTGGAGTAACACAATTCCAATCACATTTTAGTTGGCTAACCTGCCAAACATTATCATTTGTCTACAGAAACATCTCAGAAAAAGCCAGACACACCACGCTGGAGACAAGCTCCTCTGAATTTTCAGGTTTAACACTATTCAGTGCTACTCTTTTTGCTTAGTTAAAGAGTACAATAGTCTTTTACTTTTTTCAACTTAATATTCTGTAGCTTTCTAAGGTAAAGATATCTAACACATAATTAGGCGCTGCAGAGCAGTGTTTGCTTTTCCATAGAAGCATGTTTTTACTTCCTTACAGAAATGTTTAAGGCTAAGACATTAACACTGATAGTCAGTCTTGCCAAAAATAGAATGAATGTGCAACCCCCACAGAGCAACCAAAACCTCTGTTTAGCGAATTTAAAAGCTTTATAAAACTGAGGAATAATTTTTAATTTGGTGCCACTATTTAACCCCTATACACAACACCATTAGAGAAAATGGACAACAAGATAACCCATCTCAGGGTCACTGCAATTAACACCATTCTCTTTCAAAACAAAATTTCTTATAGTCATCATGCATCCTTTTGTCATTGTGTAAAGCCCCTTTATAAATTCCCTTCTTGGTTGTCACTGAACCTTAACTCTTGATTTACTACTAAGCACTTCAGTCCTTCAATTTATGAATATACACTGCATTACTAATTTTCTTACCCCTAAAAGGTCAAAATTGCCTATAATTGAAATACAAAAATGCTGTCATTTTATTTGATTTATTGGTTTTAAAAATTGTAGGTGGTAAACAAAATACTGCATAGCAAAGCCCTGCAACCCCAGAACTTTCATATCTTTATTTCATTAGCACATATATGTGAATGTCAAACTTGTGATGAGTTAAACACACATTTCATATAAGATAATGTCACTACACGTGGGATACAACGTTTTCAGAGTAATTTGATGATTTCCATTCATGATATGCTGTCATGCTGTACTATTTTAGATAATGAGAACAGAAAGGTGAATCATGCAGTACTGCAAACAAGTTTCATCACTGAAAACAGTTCAGCTATTTATATAAAAAAAGGGGGGGGGGAAAGCATTAACACTTTTCTAACATCAGATTTACCTCCTTGGAGGGGGATGCGGGAGATGTGAAAATTGTCTTCCAATAGGACCATACAAACATGACAAACGACAGATGAAAAACCACAAGGTAGACAACTGCAATAAAACACAAATAAGAGTTTGGTGAATATATCTGAAAAAAGCAAGAGATAGAAACTTATCTCTGATAAGGACTAAACTATTACACTATGAATCGCCTGTTAAGATTAAACTACATTAAACTTCTGCCTGGGTAGATTTAGCACTCTAGGAGGGCCAACTTAAAAAAAAAAAAAAAAAAATGACAGTTGCTATTCCTCAAGGTGAGTCACTGATAAACTCCATATCTATGGCAATCAAGACATTGGTTCTGAGGACTTCCCTGTTAAGATCATTGTTTCCCCTGCTTAAAAGCTATGAAACAAGAACAAGAGAGATAGGTAAGTGTTACCAGACACATATATTGGGTACAACAGTTGAATACTTCAGAAAAGTGAAAAAACCTTCAATGTCTGGTGAGACACGAAAAAAACCCAACCACCACTACACCCCAGGAAAGTGAACACAAAGAACATCTTAAATGTTCAAGTACAGCCAGCTTACTTTACAACAGAGTCCACCACATGCATTATTAAATCTTCATCTTCCCACTAAATTCTAAACATCATTAAATAAAAAACAATGTTATGGAGTACAATATTCTAAAAAGCCCCATAAGCATACCTTCAGACATACATTCATATACATTATTGCTCGTCTGGACTTCAATTTGGTAAAGTGAATGCCTTCCCTTCCTAGATGAATCAATACATCAGTTTTCCATAGTATGAACTCGGCTAGAGGAGTTGGATTAGATTTCACACCCTCTCTGTTACCCAATTTTGAACCAGTTAGGTCTGAAGTCCTGCTAAACTGATAGAATAGTTGCCTCTGAAAGCCTCCCTCAGGTCTTTTGAAATAAGGTTAGACACTAAGAGAAATATAACATTAGGACACCCAAACTTTACATGCTTAAATAAGGCAGACAATCCCAACTGAAGTAGCACCATTGTCCATTCATTTCCTAAAAATATTCCTTGTCCCATCAAATGGAAGCGGGGGAAAGGAAAGTTAAGAGCATTATGATTGCAACTGTAAGAAAGGACAGATATTTAACCTCAATTTTCCTTTAAATCCTAAGCAGCCTATTTGCAGTCTCAATGGCTTAGAATATAAAGAACTTTCAGGTTTATCAGTATCTTTTCAATTCTGAAGCTTGTCTCTCACATGTACCCCAGTAACAATAACTAGCACCTTTTCCACAGCTGAACAATATCAAAAGTACTTCCCTCCTTAATTAGATTAAATCTTAAATTTTTGGAGCAATTACAGGTCAATTTATCTAAACTTCATTCTTGGAGGTTTTCAAGACTCAACTGGACCCAGCCCTAGGCAACATGCTCTGAATTAAGTGTTGTCTCTGCTTTAAGCAGGAGGCAAGACTAAACAACCTCCCAACGTCCCTTCCTACTTGAATGATTCTGCGCTATTATGTATGATTCTAAAACACCTTTTGAGGGGGGAAAAAAAACAGAAGTGAAAACAGTTTTACCTGTGTCATGTAACTAGCTAACTTTTTTGGATAAAGAAGATGCCATAATTCCAGTAAAGGTTGCAGTAAAGCATTTGATAACTGACCTACAGAATTCTATTTAATTTCTTTGGATGCATCAAGAGATGTACTTCTAACAGAAACAGCAAAGTACTGCCCCACTATAGAAGGCACTGGCAATGAGAGTAAAAACCACAAGCCAAGAAGGGAGACGACTGCACCCTGAGATGAGAGCTGACTGAGTGAAAAATTGTTTGGAAATCTTACTTCCAATCATCGGAGGAATGTAACCTGGAATATCCCTGCTATTAGAGTCACGGTGGCAACAGAACCAATGGCTTTAGGATGGAGTCAATCAGTTCATGAATTGGCCTATGTGATATGATTGCTTTAAGGACCAGAGATCCAGACCTTATGATCCAGGAAGTTTCTTCCAATCTTATTTCCTCTTAACAGTTGCTTTTACTGCTTGTCAAGAGAAAACAGCTGCACGATGCCAGACAGCAAACCCAAGCAAAGAAGTTACACAGAATGTTTACATTATCTTCATTTATATTAGAAGGAAACTTGACATACTTCTCTGTGCAGATGAAGAGAGTCCTTTAAGAAGTTAAATTCCATACTTCCATGACATAAAATTGCCCTGGAAACAGCTGCACAAATCAAAACTTTTGGGGAGAACGGGGTGAGATGAATTGAATAGAARGAAAGAGGAAGTGAGATATAGTGGAGGGCAGAGCACACTAAAACTAACTTAGACAGTAAACAGTTTCATTCTGTCCATAAAAATCACCCTCAAAATTCAAGTTTTTTGAAGGATTATTTTTAGTGCACACACAATACTTCAAAGAGTAGAATCTTAAAGTCTTGTGATAGGCGGTAAATGCTCTGATAACACACACACTAACAGACCAACAGACAGCATGGTTAGCTGCAGCAAGGGTACAAATCTGTGGTAGTGCTACCAGTAGTTAGTAAAAAGAGGCAGCTGTTAGAGGGCTCTTGTATTTTGCAATATTGCTTTCTGCAATAACTGAGATCTCGCAACCTGTCAGCGTCATTAAAAGCCAAGGGCCTGTCCTCAACAGTCAAAGGGGCACCTCAAGGAAAAACAATACTTTTTCAGCTGTTCTGCTGATAGGCCCCATCTGGGCAACACCTAATACAGAGGAGAAAGACCATGCAAAAAGCAGTCCATACTGGCCTAGCACTGAATAAATTCTAGCTTCTTTTCCTGCTCCAGCACTGCCCATTCCTACTGTGATTAGAGGGATCTCTAATCTAGAGGCTGCGTAGCATCTGAGAGGATGAACAAGAGATAGACAGGGCATTCTCGGAGACCATACAGCTCCAGGACTCCCAAACCCCCACAGCAGTGGAGTTGCCGGAGGGCTCTGTGCCGTGTGAAATGGTATATTGGTACATCGTAACACTGTAGAAGAAGGCTGGAAACTGGTCACTTCTCGTAGGAGGAGAAAGGCTCCTACTCCTCCTGAAGACTTGCAGTTGAGGAACAGGTTTAGTGCCCTCCAGGATGAGGAGGAGCTGGGCATGGCTTCAAGGGAAGCAACTGGGCCGACAGACCCTGTGCCTTGACAGACCCTGTGCCTTGTGGGAACACCTGGAAGAAGTGGTGAGTGATTGTTGTGGGTGACTCCCTGCTGCAGGGGACAGAGGCACCTATCTGCTGACCTGATCTCTTATTTAGAGAGGTTTGTTGCCTGCCAGAGGCTCAAATACGAGATGTCATACAAAGACTGCCAAGGCTTGCCCATGCTTCGGACTATTACCCTCTGCTGCTCTTCCATGTGGGCACTAATGACACCAAGGGCAAATTGGAAACCATCTGCCAAATGCAATATTAAGACTGAAGTAGGATTTGTCAATACAAGGCTGTAACCACTTCATCTGAACATTTAAAATTATAATGTATGGTCACCTTTGAAATGGTTATGGTTATGCACAGTTCTAACCAATCCTGAAGAATGGAGTTTTGCAGAATTTGGTAAGCTCTGCAAGCAGCAGAACCACAATTCTTCCAAAGTGGTTCAGGTTATTGGGTGTGAGGAGGATGGTAAGATGAATATTCAACATCCCTTCAGGAATAAATAGAAAATGGTCTTGTGGATCTGCTGCAATTCTTTCTGTCTTCTCCTTTTTCTCTTCTTAGAAGGTGCTATTTAAAACACTAAAACTTAACCTATTTAAAAATATTTGCAAACCTAAATCATGGTTGCATTACTCACAGGTCTTGTCATCATCTCAAGCTTGTGGTACTAGACACTCAACAGACTAGAACTCACAATATTTACCTGGTTTCTTAGCACCAACATTCACTAGAGACCTTACACATAAAGGAATACATTTAAAATCTATAACCCATAATACTAGTGTACAAGAAAATTATTCAAATCTTCAAAAAACATTTAAAAAATTACCTTTTTCTGCAGTTGAGGAAATGGTAACTGGAAGAGAAAAAAACAAACATGGTAAGTAAATTTGTACTGAATCAAAAGTTTGGTTAAAAGTGAGCTAAATGGAGATAGCTGACTTGTCCCAAAGCACGTTTCAGCTGTTAATAGAGCCGCTCTATCCCTCTGGGATAAAATGGGAATTAATGTTCCTTCTCCTAGTCACTGAGGCCTGGCGACTCAGAAGAAGAGTTGAAGAGATTCAGTTCCCTGCTCCAGCTAAACAAGCATATTCCTTTTCACAGACATTAATTAGATCATAATTTATACATGTTGCCTTTCGGATATGCACCTGCCATGTTTTGTGAGGCACTTAAACAAGTAGGCTAACAGGTATACACTTGGAAGGCAGAAAATGGAATAAAAAGTTCTTACGAAAGTCCCTGTGAAACTACATTACTTACATGTCTTCTACCACCACTTCTCTCTTCCTCTGTCACAAGCTATTTTTGACTTTTCTTCCCCTGACCTGAATTCTTGAGGCATAGTTAAAACCTCTCCACTTCCTCCTCTCCTACATCGTCAATCTCTTTTTATCCCAGTAGCAAATTCTGTTGTTCAAATCTACCTTGTATTCTGCCTGACTCGGGCATCCTTCTTCCCTCAGGCTTCTCCAAAACCTTCACAGTTCATTCACCAGGACATGCAAAATGCTGAAAAGAAAGCAGCTGCTCTTATTGGTCGCTCTGCTCTTACCGCTCTCCTCGCTCAGGCACCGAATTCCTGAAATTCAATAAGGAAGGGATCTTTTCCTGTCTCTTCATCTAATAAAGCAAATGTAAGCTTCTCATCATCAACACTAGCAAAAGGTCAGCAGAGCACTGCCTGCCTGCTGCAGCTCACCTCACTCCGCCCGTCTCCTCTCGCTGTCAGTTCTGACATTTCTGCAGTCTGCACGCCAGTTCAGAAGTGCTTTTTCCATGATGCGTGCTACAGACCTCGGTCACAGAGGTGGCATGTTTCTCGCTTAACTGTAGATATCTATAGCAAAGGGGTCTGCAACTATATTATGCAACCTAGCCTCTTTTTATAGTCAAGAGACATAATGAGGTGATACCCCAACGTACAGATTTTCCCTTTTTGCTCAGAAAGGTGATTTTTATCTCTTAAAATACTCACTCAGCACCCTCTATCTGCCCATGGAATCTCTAGGAGGTTAACGGAAAAGGTTTCAAGTCCTCCCATGTAAAGAAGGATGGAATTTATCACTTAGAATAGAACAAGGTTGTTTTCAAACTAAAGGAGGTTAATCTGAAAGAACAGCTTAATTTCACATTAGCTATGCATACGTGCACATCCTCCTCCTGGCGCTCTGTCTAGGGCACAATCCACACAGAAAAACAGTCCTGAGGCACACGACTACCTACCTGCAAAGCATGTATACATTAGAAATGTGTCACGAAATAGTCTCAGTATTACTGCACTGCAAACTACAGATATCACATTATTTTTAGAGCAAATACTATACATGTTTTTGTTTGAAATTTTATTGTGTTATTTCTCCATTTCTGTGTTAATATTAATTTTTTAAACAATTCCTTGTTAATATCAAATTTTTAAATAACTCAACATAACACAAGGGAAAGATTAAAAAAAAATCAAAAAAGGTGAAAATTAAAACAAATTTGCCACATAAAGTTTTTGTTCAGCTTCAAAAATTACCAGAATATTTTAGACTAAGCTCCTGCTCTATCATAAAGATCTTTGCACACAGTTAGACAAATAAGTATTTCCCTAGATAAGAAATATTAAAAAAGATCTTAATTATCCTCTAATGGCATAGCAGAACATCATTATCTATAAAACTAAAGGATTTTTTTAAAGTAATTCTGTTTAAAGGGTTTCATAATCTGTAGTCTCATTTCTGCTGTTAGTACAAAACATAAAATTCAGAGTCAAATTTGATGCTAGAAGATTGAAAATAATGAACAGTTTCTACATGCAGGAAAAGTTTAAGATTATATCACATATTACTTGTGAGACTTCATCAAAAATCCCTAAAGTAATTTCATAAACATTAATTAAAGCTTCACAGCACCAGGAAGATAATTTTCTCATGCCTACCTAGGTCCCTTAGGTCAGAATGCACAGCTATTAGACCGTGCAGAACAATCTTAGTTTGGCAAATTCCTGAGGTTTGAAGTAAAACCCAACAGTGAAACACTTCTGATTTTCATTCTCTTACCATCCTTACATGAAATAAAAATAAAAGATGGCCAGTTCCCTTCTGCCTCAGAAGTTTATGTAAATTTTCTGACTCTGCTTCTAGGAGTCACAGACAGTTCTGGGAGAAGGGGAGAAGGCACAGTCCTGACCTCAACCAACAGTCGCTATCCTAGCTAGCATGGGTTCCCTTTCACTGATATTATTCCCATTCACAGATGAATTAAACGAAGAGCAACGCTGAGGATCAGAGCCTAGTAATTGTCCACAGTCATTCGGCAAATGACAAGTCAACAGTTTCATGGGATCTTTACACTGTAAGACGAAGCCTTCCTTCAAATAAGCTAATATTGAATCTTTACAYAAAGCAGAACTTTAAGCATTTGCTAGACTGCAATGTAACAAGTAGCTTTGTACCATCAGGAAAACTATTCTAGCTTTTGAGTTTGGCTTCAGGAAAAAAACAACCAAACAAGCAGAACAAGACATTACCATTGCACCCACCCCTCCAGCCTGCAGTTTTAGTTACAAGTTCAGCTCTCAATTTTCTGCTTCCTCCTCTGCTGTTTCTAACTAGTTAGATATTGCTGTCAGCTTCCAGTGAAATGGACACCACTTCCACTTTAAACACTTCTAAACATTTTTTTTTTTTTTTTAGGGGGGGGAAAATGTGAGAAATCAAGTGGTGCTGCCTTTTTGCTTATTGATTTTTTGGAACAAAATAATCACAGCATGTGATTTATATATTAATACCAGGATGCAATAGCACTGCACATTAAATTAGATGAACCAGCACAAACTAGTGCCTTCAACACTGCAGGCAAGACAAGCCTGTCATATTTCAGAAATGTAAGCATTACAAATAAGCTTTTGGTTTGAGGATTCAAATATAACCTTTACCAGTCTAGTGCTCAGCTACAAAAAGGAAAATAAGAGCAAAAATACTAGGATTAGCTTCTTAATATTAGGTTTTTGGTTTCTAGAGAAGCCTTAAAAAGTTCTAGCAAGATATTGGATAAAATATGGCTAGGTAGTGACAACTGCAGTTTACTTCAGCCCGGCAAAGGGCCTAGAAGTATATAGTCATGCACACAGCAAGTTTCCACAACAGCCTCAAAACCTCAAAGGATTCAGCGTTTCAGTGCCACAGCACTGTGCAAGTCTGTGAATAACGTGACTGTATCTTATCTGTTTGATTGCAGCGCAGAGCTGTACCTTGGCCACCTCAGCTATCCGAGGCGGTCTGAGTAAGGAAGGAGCTCAGCAAAGCCCGTCTGTGAAGAGAGGGAAACTGGCCTAAACCAAAGTCCACACTGCTGCAGCTTGTCCGGGGACATACCGGCCTAAAGTGCTACGTCAGACAGTCCCATGCCACAAACCAGCTCACACATAGGATCTCTGACACTTTGAGGTCACCTGTGATATGCAGCGCTCAAAACTAAGCATATAGTTTCACTTCCTACAGCACAGGGTCTCCAAAGTTCACAACGTAGCATTTTATTAGGTTGGATTCAAATATACTTTTTAACCTGGTCAAGTTAGAGGACAAACAAAAACTCCAGTTTTGACTTTGACATACGAAAAAGTTGTCTAGTTTTAAGACACTTGGCATCATCCTTGGGAGTAAAGGCACCTTTTTCCTTCATGATCTCTGTTGTTCCTTATTCCTAGCAATTCTTCCTCAAATCATTCTCCGTTATCTTTCATCTTGCCTGTCACATGAATTGAAAGAGGTGGAAGCACACATTGTATCCCAGAAAATCCTGCAGTCACAGGGACATCATTGGATTGTCTAATAAATGAGCCTGGGGGAAAAATGTCATTTGTCAGAAGCAGCTAACAGTTTTGGGTGCTTTCTTCTTGCAATACAATCTGACAGAGGTGCAAACTTCTGAAAGCATCGAACATCTACCTTCTGAAAATTTGTTAAAGTTCCTTCAAGAAAGCCTCCAGAACATCTTGGAAGTCTGTGTATGTTTAGGGAGCTGGTTTGCTTACCATTTACAGGAGTATTTTCAGGATTAATATGAAGTGTTCAGGCACCTCCAAATCACTGCATGAAATGAAAAAAAAGAAAAGAAAGAAAAAAAAGAAATCTCTCCACTCTGAGGCAAGAGGTGAAATGATTGCCAAGACCTCACAAGAGGCTTGCTACAGGAAGACACGTTCCCCCTCAATCTCTAAGGAAAAGAGGGAAAAAAACAAACAAACAAAAAAAACAAATCCCAAAACACACATAGTGCAATTCCCTACTCCCCTAAAATGCATATTCTAGTCAAACCCATCCTTTTAGAGTTAGATACTTTCTTTCCAGAGCAAGAAATTCAGCTACAATTAACGTAAAAGCATACAAAAGGAAGTGATCTTGTTCCTTATGTGCAATGCTTATTTCCCCCTTCCCCCTTTTCCCTCCCACAGAGATTCCTGACAGAAGTCATATTTGGGTATTGCAGCCTCTCCAAGAATCTCAAAAGTAAACTTCATATTTTGGCTGACGTTCCTCATGGGGGGGAAGAGAGAGTGATAAATGTGCAAGTGCATTCCTTCACCAGAAGTACAGCATTAACTTCTCTCAGTTTCTAAGGAAAAGGGTTAAATTTTACACACACACACATATAAAAATCATTTTTTATAAAAATGTTATTTTTATATAAATTGATGTATATATGTATTTCCAGAAGTTATCTACAAAGGTAAGCATCACTTACATCAAAGTTTTACACTTGTTCAGAGAAGGGTATTGAATAGAAAGTATAACTTAGATTCATGATAATGTAACTCCCATTTGCTCATACAGACCTTAATCATCCACATAAACATGGTAGAAACATTACCTACTGCCACAATTGGGACAGATATTGAGTGCACTTATGAGACCAAACACTCATTTGACTTCGGTTACAGACCTAGGCAGTGCCACTGCACTAAGACCTTAGCACCTCGCCACCGGTCTCCGAAAGCCGTACTTCTGCAACCTTTCTAACTGAGTGATTTCTTGTTTCCTGACTGGCAGTCACCTACTAGCACTTTCTTCCCTACGCAGCAGGGAGTTGTTTTTAGACAAATGACTCAAAATGACAGAGTTGAAAGCATCATGTGGCCAAAAGCCAACACAATAAGATGCTGTCAGGCAATGCGTGCTAGCCTTTCCCTGCTGAAAGGCTACAGGGGCCCAGAATCCCATACATCTCTCGTCACCAGATGGAATGAGTGTCCTGGGCAGAAATTTGGGCCACACCAAGCTACAATTGTTTTACCTTAATATGTTGCTGGCTTGATAGCATTTTTACTCAAGATAACCAGCAACAGGACCCAGGTTTCTCCACAATGCGCTGCTAGGTCATTAATAAAGCAGAGGCATTTTTTTGAAATGTGAAGCAGGAGGAGTGGCTCCACGGGTCTTTGTGCCACACCAGCACAAGGAAACACAAGTTGCTGCACTGTGCACCCATCGCCCAGAAGGTCCCGCACAATGCTTACCTCAAAGGCATCATCTGTGATGGACAACTCTTACTGCAGGGGCATAAGAAGCTACCCAAATATCTACCCACCTTCCTACAGGAGACAGACGTAGCAAAAGTGAGCATTTGCCTTCTCCAGGCACTTCAGCTCAGTCCATCGTCTTAAATTTAAGCTGGAAGGCAAGTTTGAGTGCAGACAAACAGCAGTGAATTGCACTGATGAAGATATCAGTGAATGGCCTTTTGCTGTCCTGGGTTACAGAGTCAGTCACAAGATGGGAAAGAAAGTCTGCCAGGGGCCACTAATAACTTAAAGTAGTGTAATAATTTCCACAGGCACATGAGCTAGAGCCCGAACTCCTCATGAACACTGTGCACAGCAACATCACTTGAGCGAGTGACGTTGCAACTTCAAGTGATCACAAGACCATGCCTTCAAGGCATACGGGGTGGGAGCAGGATGGAGCAGGGAGCAGGGTGGGGAGCAGGAAAAATAGGGGGGGGGGGGGAAAGGAGGATGAAAACACAGCCAGACAAGAGATGCCTTGCTGCAAGTGGGGGGTTGGTTTGTTTGTTTTTTTTGCCAGCATAAACACCACCTAATTTTTATGATCATGACCATCATCTCCACTGCTAGAGGAGTCAAAGCAGCATATTCATTGGGACAGGTAAAGTGCATTAATTCTCCAGATAAGGCAGTTAAGGTTACAGTTGCACACTGCAGACTTTTTTTTTTTTTTTTTTTTTTAATTATTTGTTACCAAACATGGTTACAATTTGTTGTATGGTTAAAACAATATTAACAAAATTCTTTAACTAGAACAAGTAATTTAGAGTGGCCATGAGGCTTCTTGCCCAGAAAACATTCTCTTATCGCAATAACAAAGGAGGTTTTTATTTATGCTAGGTGTTTTCAGCCTCAATGCAGAGACCATGTGCATAAATACAAACAGGGCTACAGCAGGAATTAGCATAATCAATGCAAGATTCTCCTTGGGTACTGTGTTACATTTGGCAGTGAATTAAGCCATGACAACTGAAAAGATTTCTGCTCTCTATTCTGGGAACAGTAAATTCTGCTTTACCACTTTCACAGTTCAAGAACACAGCTACAAAGGCAGCTGGAATCCACCAAATCCTACAGATGACTCCTTACCTCTGCAAAATATTCTTAAAAGTAAAGCCCAAGGCCTCTCAATGGTTTCCTTCCTGAGTGTACCTATATATTTTAAAGGATCCCAAAACCAAGAGTTGTACTTGACTAGTTTGCAGAAAGAAGTGTTGCCAGGTTGAGAATCTTCACAATCCCACAACTGTGTCTGTGCTTGGAACCATAATGTATAAGGACATGTTATCAGCCCAAATAACTAAAGGCTTTTTCTGGAAGTAGACGTATGACATTACTATTCAGCTGCAAAAAACATACTAGCTTTGTTGTCCCTGAAAAGCACTATTCACTTTTAATTAACCATAACTGCACATACAAAAAGCCCAAGGAAACTTAACTTGTAACTTCTTTTTTCTTCAGCTATTTAATCACAAGTGCCAGGTGCTCATTCTGTTTGCATTTTGATGCATTTTAAATATTAGCATTACTTCTATATGATTTCCTCAGCTGTATAGTAAAATTACTAGGCTTTCTTCTTTCAGATCTTTCCCCAAAATTCTGCTCTTCTCATAGTAACAGCTTTATTGCCCTGTAGTTTAAAAGTAAGTGCTGCACGTAATTTGTTTCCAATATCGCCTTTAAAATATTATACAAAGCCAAAAGCAAACATGTTTTCTTCTTGAAAGACAAAGAGATCTATCAATCGCACAAGTCAGCGAGCTGTGAAGGAATCCCTCTGCCCCTTCTGGCACATGGGGGAATGGGGGGGGGGRAAATGTTAAAAAACAAAACAAAACAAAACAAACACCCTGCAGAAAAGCATGGAAAGCCAGGCATCTGAGTGGAGCTAGCTTATGTCCACACCACAAATTAATTACATTTGCATTTGAAGGAGGGGTATTTACACTCAGGCTGGCCAGATCAAGCTCATAGTAACACCACACTCAAGTATCTGTATTTGTGAATGGGCTTTTTGTGTCAGGAATAACTCCAGCTGGTTCTGTAGTTAAGATTGTATAAGAACACTTGCAAGAGATACAAGACACAAATAAGATAATCAGCTAGTGTTGACAGAACCCTAGTATCATGTGTTGTACCCGGTTGTCTTCTATATCCTTCACAAGATTAGGTATTCTAGAGGTTAATACTAGAAACCATCAATACATTTAAGTTAAAAAAACAAAAAGCAAACAAAAAATCCCCCCCACCCCCAAACAAAAAGCAAATCATCCTCATACCAAAAATTTTAAGGTAATTAGGGAATTAACATTGCTTCTTAAAACAGAAAACCTCTTCACTAATTCATGGTTATAACTGTCAGTCAATACTTGCCTTGAATACTAAGGTCATGAATGCCTTACGGCTCAGGATGCTGCTAATAAATCCATTTACTTTTAGTTTAGATAGATGAAAACAGAGAAACAATCTTGATTTAACTATTCCAGACAAGTCTGGAGGTGTTAGGAGAGGTGTGCAGCTGTATCAGCTAGGGGGAACAAAAACTCTAGACAGTCTGACCTTCAAAATGTGAACTATCCCCAACTGGCTGACAGTTATTAGACTGTAGATCTCTTCTTTTTTAATAAGATACCTATCTTTGCATTTGGCTACACAGACATCAGGGATTAAGTGTAAACACTGCATTTTCTAAATATTTTTAAAGGTTATGTTCAAAAGGATGAAATTAGTGTCTCAATGTAACAAATCATACACAGAGCAGATTTACCAACATTCAATTTGACGTGCTAAAAGTAAGTTCTCTTGCAAGTCTTCTGCATGTGAATTTTAGTGACAGAAAAAAGAATAAAGCTTGAAAGTTTTATACAGAACTTGTTGATAGGCTTTTCTTTCCATCTCTTCCAAAATCAGTTTTCTCCTGTACTTATGGACCCTTCTCGCAGCAAGTTTTTCCTCAAACATTAGGCTGGATTAAAAAAAAAAAAAAAAAAAAGCTTATAAATCTCATCACAAAGTATTAGGCACTCTTTTTTGGAGAGAAAGATTTTGCTGCTGCCAAGTTCATCTAATAATGGGAGAAACCAAACAAACTAGTCAGCAAACAGAGATCTTTTTTCAAGCTTTAGGTCACTGGAGTTCTCAAATGGAGCTTTAAGTTCAAATTTTTTTGTAATGCTGGTCAGGTTTGATCAGTCTTTGGCACCTGAGATTAAATACAGAACTGGCTATGGTGAGCAGAGTTAATTTTTTGCCAGCAATACATTAACAACATAGTAGACAATATAGTAATTTACATGAAGTCCCACCAAGAAATTAAAAAGTCTTTGAATAGGGCCATTTAAGGAATTTTTGTTTTGAAAAGCATGTCATTGCCTATTAGTTGTGGGAAAGTTTAATAGTTGGAAATTCATGCCTTTAAAATGCCAGACTTGCAAATATTAAAGGTGGAATAAATATAAGTTCAAAGACTTCATATGATTTGGAGAATCTGTCCATATATGGCTCATCAAGTTTGTTTCTAGCAAATGCTGCTGTCTTTTGATGATAGAGGCTTCATTACTTGTTCTTTTGGTGAAACAAAATGTCACGCATTAAACCTTTCTCCAGTCGAAATATCTTGGGACAAACCTTGGCTGCAGCTAAAGCTACTTCCTCTAGTTTCTTTCCAAAAAGGGAGAAATAAACAGTCAAGTCCCCAAGAACATAACAAAAGAACCAGGTGCTGGAGAGGGGAAAAAACATTAAGGATAACAGGACAGAAAGTTTTGGTTAGAAGACAGGATCAGAAGGACATGCTTTTGTTGCACCGGATCTTATTTAACCGCTAGACCAGCTGGGCCATAAAAAGCTCACTTACAGCAGAAAAATTACATGAGCTACTGCAGAGGGATTTCTGGATACTCCAGAAAAATCTGAGCAGAAACTGAGAAAGTCCTCCAGAGTAAACAGAAGGAGGCATATATAAACAGGAGAACAAAAACCTACGCCTATGTATTTTTCATTCAGTAAATACTGCATTAAAACAAACAAACAAACAAAAAACCAACTCGGAGCTCACCTGCCTGCTGACTGTTCACCACATGTTCTTGGAAAGTATTAACTCAGAGCTGTCTAAATGGGTTGGCTGAACTAATACATATCCTAACGCAGCGCGTGCCAAGGGATGAAACAGCGCTGCCCGCACTGCCTCAGAGACGCATCAGGRCTCCGGTGGCAAAGTACTGAATGGCACACAGCTGGAGGGGCAAGCTGCCTAGCAAGAAACGTGTAAAGAGTTTGATGCATGTGCATGACCCCAAGAGAATCAACTTCCGCTATCATCTTCCTGGGATATCTTATACTGTAATATAGTTGTAAGAGTATCTGCATTTGCGGGTAGGCGAAACAGAGTGGTGCGCTAGTGGGAAACAGCAAGTTTGTGAAGACCAGGAAATTGCTGTCATTGTCAACACATAAACCAGGAAACACTTTAACTTACATAGATCAGAAAAGTGACCACTTTCAAATGTCTAGAACCACGGGCAAAATGACCCAGACCTTCAAAACTGCTACTTCCTGAGAAGCTACACAGAAACATAAAGCTGGATGGGCTGAGGAGGCGCAGACCACAGCGGAGCCGTGCGGAGAGTGGAGAGCGCTGTCGCGTGGCAGGACAGGACGCAATCCCCAAACGGGGCAGCTGAGGTGGGGCAGCACAGCTCCTGATGTCCTGCATTTGCCTAACGGTTTTCCCAGACCTCAGCTCTGCTCACAAACGTATCCCCTTTTGCACTCATAAAAGCTCCTTAGCAATAGTGTCTCCCAAATGGCTCTGTGAATGTGGGAAGAAGGGAGAAAACAGGATCATTAAAAGTTTGAAAACCTCAATAGAAAGCAAGCCACACAAAAAAGATAAAATAATTGAATCTAATTCTGAACAGTTCTTAAGCTTCCCTTTGTTAAATATGCCTAAATTATGAATTATTATAAAAGTTCAAGCCTGCAATCTGCACCGCTGGCTTTACTCCAGCAGACATCTACCCCGCAATGTAGCAAGTCATATCTTTATATGCAATTACTAGCCTAAATTCAAACTTAAAAAAAAGAAAAAAAGAAAAGTAAGGAGCAGTAGATGAAACTGATTTAAAAAGTATGCGTACACAAAAGGAGTGAATTACAAATCCCCAGAAATACCCTATGCATGGTTTGCATTCTTTTCTGGATACCACAAAAAAGACTTATATGTTAGATACTTATTTTTCAGAACAGAAGAGAAACCACAATTCTGTTCTGTTTTGGGCTCCTTTGCCATGTTCAGGTAAATCTGAACGTTACAAAATCATAGATCTGAAAACCTTCAGGTACCATCAGTCCCAACAACATGGGGATACGCTTCACTTTTCTGTTTTTTATCCAGACTTGATGAACCCAAAAGCAATGACTACTCGTCAGGAAGAATGATGCACTAATAGATTCTCTCCATTCATAGCAAGAAAAGACAGCAACTGAGACACAATGTAAGCTAAGTCCACCACAGGCAACTGTAAACCAACTTGTAAAATAACTTTCTGTTCAGCTCATTTCAACCAAATCAAGCCTGTTCTTCTCAAGGTTACTTAAATTTAATCTGAATTTTGTTTCATTCTCTCTGCAGTAACAGGTTGCCTAATTCAGATGAACTACTATTTCCAACTCTAAAATTGTCCCAAATAGGCAAAAAAGGTATCTCCCTGCTAAGTGCTTCACAGTACATGCATGTGAATTCCCTACTTTGAAGACAAACACACACAAGGATGCACAACCTGAAGACCACAGAAAAACCCCTTACACAAAAACCTCACTCACTGTCTCTGCAATGCGCGTGATTAAAATGGTTCTGCAAGCCACGTTCAAGACAACATTGCACCATATCCGGTATCAGAGAGAGACTGTGGCAGAAATTGCAGAGGCAAAGCAAGAAGTCCTAATGGGATACACAGTGAAACTATTTGCTTGGAAAATGATGGAAAGGATGTGACTAGACACAATCACCATGAAAGGAGACATCTGCAGCAGCATTTTTGATGGTATAAGAGATGAGGGAGAAGATAAATTGTGCCACAGAAATAAAATGATCGGGTTTTCTTTGACAATCTTGTACTAATAAGACAATGTTAATAGGCAAAAGGGAGTATGAATAAGGAACGGATGAGCCATTTGGCCTTTTGAGAAAAAGGAAAAAGCAGATGTTTGACATGCTGCAGAGGAGGAGGCTGCAGAGCAGGAGGAACTTGATTTTTTTTTTAGCACAGGTAGGAGGAGATGGTCAAAGGTTATGTAGAACACACTCCACAAAGATTTTCTTTTTCTAGGAAGGAGGTGGAGGGTAGAAGAGAGGAAAAGTCCTTTTTCACCTTGGCACAGGACAGGAGGGGTTAAAAATATCCCACAGAAAATAATCCAGTGACAGAAGAAGGGGGCGGCATTGGAAAAGTTGCTAAAAGAGTGGATGCATCTATTGCTGTCTCATTATCCCTCTTCCACCTCATTCACCTTGTTGGAGATTCAGCTCATGGAGCAAGGTATTGTTATTTCTCAGATGCTTCTATTAGATTCCATACATACTAATCAGAGAAAATTGGATACTCTTGCCCTGTCAGAGGAAGAATACACATCAAGGAAGGAAAGAAAAAAAAGAAAGAAAAAAAAGAAAAGGTTAACAACTAAGCCAAAAACTCCATAAAAGCTGTTTCAGGAAACTATAGCATTTGGAAGGAAAATACATCCTAAAACAGCATAAATTGTCATCAGTTGTAGGACAACTGTTGAACAAAAAGAAAGAGAGTTGGATAAACACTGATGTACTGAATGGGGTAATAAATAAATAAATAAAATCAAAACCCAACAAACCCTCAGCATTTACAGGAACAATTTTAGACAGGCAGCTAAGATTTCGCTATTCCTGTTTTCCATCACAGACAGTCTCAAGTTCCAAGGTAAAAGAYAATCAGTACCATTTAAGTGTTTCACCTGCTGCAGTTGTAAGAGGAACTCAGTTCACATATCTTTTTAACTCCATAAATTCTTTGGAGAAGCACATCTACATTAACTCATAAAAATATAAGCTGCTAGAGAACAAAGTTTTCATTCTTTAAATTTCAATAGATAGCAGAACCTGAAGTTCACAATACACAGAGCACCATCAACCTTAAAGTAATGTCTATTTAAAGCATACACTTGAAATTCTGGTACTTTTATTGCATAGTGTCTTCCAGGAAAACTGGGAAACTAAAAAGTGGTATGATAATAGATGGAGTAATGTAAAATCTGATTAAAAGCAGAAGTGAATTTTTAATTCAGGACTATTTTAACTCTAACAACCCAAAGCTTCTAAAGTTGGCATCAGAGAGAAAATTGAGAGGTTACTTTTCATAATCTTTATTACTCATGCTAGCCAAACAACAGACAGAAAACTTTATAGTCCACATCTGAAAGGCAATTGGCAAACGCTGATAGCAAATGCTCCAGTGAAGACAAAGACCAGCCGATTGCAATTGTGCCTGAGGAGAAACACCTCAAGCAGAGCTCTTGGTTTGGCTCAGATAACTGTCCTCAGCTCTCTGCTTTCCCTAAACTCCTCCCCTACCCCAAAACTATCCAGCCCAGTGGCCAATTTTGGCCAAGTTCTGAAGTGCAATGCATGTCTCACACTAATTATACTTCAGAAAATTTAATGAAAACTATTGGATGGGTAGAAGAGCAAAACTTACACTTGCTTTTAGGAAATAGCTACTCTGAGCTCAGGTGTTTTCTGTTTTGCCTGCCGAAGGCTAATCAACACCACCACACTGGTCCCTACACTGTGCTGCTTCTTGCCCAAATGATAACACAGAAACAAGGACAGAAGAAACAAGGATACAGCATATCTGCTGGGAATGTTTAGCAGATATAAGGGAAAACTGAAGACAGAGGGCAAGGCGGGGGAGAGACTGAAGATAAAATGGGGGAGGGGGGTGCACAGTTGGGGGGAAGAAAGCTGAAGTTATTCCGCTGCAGACAAGTGGAAAAAAAGTGGAAACAAGACAATTCCCTACGAAACCAGGCTGAACTAGTTTTATAGCTCTTGGAACAATTTTTTCATTAGAGGACTGCCAAGGGAGCAGATATCATACCATATAAAGGGCACATGCCCACCCTTCCTTATAAACTAATATGACCAGTAGAGTGAAAAGCACCATATAAGAAGCTTGATAAACTTTCTGCTCAAGCTGGGCATCTGACTTGTCAAAATATTTGCATCCAGTCTGAGCATCTCAATAGGAATTGTATTTATTCATAGCAACAGAAAAGGTTCTCGCATAAGATGAGAATACGCATGCCTGAGCTAAGACACTAAAACAGTATTAAGTTTATCCAAAACAGTTCAATTTCTTTATTTTGAAACTCATGGAAGATGCATATAAACATAGTTAACTGTTACTAATGATCTAAAGTAAGCATTTAATTAGCTGTTCGTTTTCTTGAATAGTAGCCTCCTTTCCTACTGGAATGTTTTTGTTTGTGTAACATGCAAATACTCTACTATACAGTTGATACTTCAGCTTTTTCTGGAGTCAGAAATCAGAAGTTACTGACATACTGCTGTTAATATGACCTTGCCATTCTTGTTAGCTACTGCATTAACATTTTTAGTACAGATTTCTTCCAAAGAGGCAGATGGAATTACTTTCCCTTTGTTTATGCAACAGATTCTTCAAACAACAGATCAGCATGTGCTTCTTATGTGGACTACGCTTTGGGGAAATCAGAGATCTCGTTGTACTTAGAAGAGCTACTCCAGCCTCCTAGAATAGTAAGAAGGAGTTACATTTGTATCATTATCACAAAGCTATGAATCCCAAATTACAAACGCTTTCTTTGCCAAGATTTTACACTTGTTAGACATTACACAGTATTAAAAAAAACCCTAAACCCTTCTGTAGGTAGATGCAATGAAAGAACACGCAACTAACTACTCCAGTGGTCTTCAGAATCACAATTTGCCAAACCTATTTACACAGACTTTGGAAAATTTTAGGGCTGAAGACACTTATGTAAACTACAAGAGTAATAACTGCATAAAAAAGTAGGTCTCTTCAGAACTCTCAGGCCAGCAGAAAGCCAGGACTGCATTTTTCAGAACATACAGTGCTAGCAATAGAAGTAAAAATGATAACCTGAACAAGATTAATTTTTTTTATAAAACCAGCCAATACACCTTAGTCATGACCTGCAGACAACTCATCCAGAGGTAACTTCCCTCTCTTATGCAGCCCCTAGTAGCGTTTATTGCCTGGCCAAATTTTGCTAGCTTTTTAGCAAAAGGGTTGCCTGGCAGGAAATAGACCGGTCTCACTTACCAGTTCCTACTACATGGATCACTATAGTGTTTTCTGATCAAGGTCAAACCAGCCTGGATTAAAGCTAATCACCTATAAAAAGGTTTTGGGGATGGTGGGATTGGTAATAAAATGCAAGTCGGCCATAAATGAAAATCATCCACAAGAGAAGAGCTCACAAATTCTGAGCTTCCAAGGGACGTGGAAACCAGAAACAATCAGTTCAATTCACTATCAACACAGAATACAGCCATTGTTTACAAAAGCAATCTGGAAAGCAAAACACGTTTTGAGAAAAAGAAAGAGCACATAAGGTGGATTTAAACTAATGAAAAGTTATTTTAAAACATCAATTATCAGTTCTTGCAAACAGAGCTCAGTGCAAGTTATATGTAAAAAAAAAAATTAATCTAGGAAGAGAGTGGTCATTCATCAGTTTCCACTTTAAAACATTTAAAGAAAATCAGAATCAGATACTGCCTCAACTCTTCTGCAGTTCCTTCAGTTAGACGTGTTCACTGATTTTTTTCCACTTTCCTGACATTCCCTTAACTCTTATGCATCTGGTGAGAAATGGTTGTTTTAACCTTTTCAATTAGCTTAATAACTAATTTACCCGAGGGATCACAATTACACAGCAATAGTGGTCTAAACAGACCCGTGTTCACTACTGTGCATCAGCAATGCTTCAGAGAGATACACTGATGCTGGCAGTTTCAGTGGGCAGAAAACAGAATAGCTCATGCTGTGAATCTCCTTTCATGTTCTCCATACCAGTCCTTCTAAGTGTTCACACCAGTACCTAAGGAATATAATTTATGGTTGTAGAAGGGGCATAACCAAGTAAATACATGCAAGCTGTGAATTACAGAGTAAGTCCAAGTCCATTAGACAGCAAAAACAAGAACTTGAGCAATATGTGAGTGCACCAGCAGAGGAGGGAGGGGCAAGCTGTACAAAGAGGCAAAACTGAAAGGAAAAAGGTGATGTGATACTAAAAGCAACCCCAACCTTACTATACCATATACCTCTTTATCAGGAACATTTTATGACACTGTGTGAAGCATGGTTTCCCACTAACTGAATACATATGTTTAGCCTTTAATACGATGAGCAGGGACTATAAGGAAAAAAAAAAAGCAGGATGGGAGAAATAGTTGGAGAAATTAAGACTTTCTTTCTTCTTGTTTCCTTGTGTTGTTAGCTTCACAACTTAACGACTAGCTATTCTGTAGGAATACCTTTGAAAAAGACATTGCTGTCTATGTGGCTTCAACTTCTGTTTTACTCACAGTATTTACTCCAAATTTTCTATTATGCCTTCTCTTTTTTTTAAACTTCCCTTCTTCCATCTGTCACTCCGTGGCCTTTACCCAGTCACACATCACTTGCATACTGCGCCCTTCGCCAAGGAAAGGGACTCAGTAGTGCAACAAATGACAAGCCATACTTTTGCACTTGCTGAGTGTGCACACCTGCAGAGACCACTGACACTTCCTTTATTAGTAGTGCAATAAAGGCATATCCTTGCTCTTCCCCATAGTACACAGTGCAGTAATTCTCAAACCAAAACAAAACACGTGGAGCACAGGGAGAAAGTAATCATGCTTGCCAAGAGAAATAGAGAATCCTGTATTTTGCTATAAACCCTCTCTATGTTGGTTTGAACTCAACTGCAGTGAGAAGAGCACAAAAAGAAAAAAAAAAAAAAACAAGGAACAAAACACTACCTTTCCTCTGCCTTGTTGATGAGTCAACCTTTTATCAAGAGTAGTGAACAAAATACAGTAGAGGCTTAAAAAGTCAAAGAACCAACTATTAGTCACAGGAAAACAAACACCTTCGTCACCAAGTATGATTCTGACAGGTAACAAGTCTGGGATTCACTGACAGCAATAAAAATGTGAAGTAATTTTCTTACTAAAGGATCATTATTTCTGTATTGGCAGATGTTAAGGATAAAATAAGGTTGATCTGTGAATAAAAAGCTCCAGATGTTTAGAAACAAGATTCATACATGTGAACTTCTTGCATAAACAGACACCAACCCATTCAGTAATTTTCACACAAATGAAACCCTGCTGAATTGGGACAGACTCTGCAGACTCGCTATGCCTGCAAAGGTCCTTCATAAGATCTCGGTCAACGATTTTTTGGGCAGAATTATTCACCAGCATCTGGCACTGCCCCACCCTGTGATCAAGGCACAGAATTGGAACTCGGAGATCGAGGTTCTGCTCCTGATTCAGCTGAGGGTGACCTGCGTGGCCCTGAGCAAGTCATTTCACCTCTAAGTTTCTGTTCTTTATTTTTGAGAGGAAACCCACACCCTTTACTTGTCTTTTGTCATCGTACTCAGACTCTCAGTGCATAGAAATAACCTCCATGTCATGTCCGTAACATGTGAGTCTGTAACTTCACATAGTCCTTCTCAGGACCACTGTAACAACTACTCATGCCCCCAGACCTTCAGTATTAAAGACTGTCTAAAATTTGCTTCTAAGTGTTTATAGTTTTAAGTAGGATTTTCCAAAAATAACAGTATTATTTACTCAGATAGACTACTAAGCCATAGCTTACAACTTGGCAAGTTTGGACACACTGACATATTTGCAACTCTTTTGTGTCAACACTTCATGTAGTATATCAACAAACTTTATTTTAAACATTTTTAAAAATTATTTTAAATCCAAACAACTTTTTGCCCATGGTTTGCATTGAGACTGTTTTTCTAGTCCACAAATGTCACAATGTTTTAAATTTCCCAATCTAAAACAAAGATTGGGAAATATGATGGGCATTCAGAAAAGTTATCCAAAAACTGTCCAAGTCCTGTAGGAACCCCTCCCCTCGATTATTTCTAATGGACACACATCCTCACAAATTTGTCCAAGTATAAGGTATACATAAGCCTTATATTTCTAGTTATGAATATCAAAACATTTCAAACATTTTACATGAACAGCAATAAGTATACAGTTAAAGGGCCCACAAACCTAAGTATACCTATACAGAGAGCTTAAAACATTTTTTTCATATTTTGGAATTTTATTTCTGTTCATTTCAGCTTCTTTACTAAAAATGCAAATCCCTACATAGTGTGTTTCTTAGATTTTCTACAACGCTTTCAGATTTTAGCAAGTTAGATGAATATTGCGCACCACTATGTTGCTCCATTTATCTTAAATGAAGAAAGCCAGGGTGCTACTGAACTCCAGTTTAAGTTCTTCCTAAGGACAGAAAAGGTAAATATCATCCTGACTGACACCGTCTACAAATAACATTTACATAACACCGAACTGTGGTACCAAAAGCCTTGACGCAGTCTGACAAACCTTTAAGCCCTAAATCCTTCCCTCTGCCTGCTTAAGCAGGATGGCTTCAGCCTAATTACACTTCAATGACACCGGGGTCTAGAATTCTTAATTAGAAGGGAGGGAAAAAATGTACCTACGACGCATTCAAGGGGTTATTTGCTCAATCAGGAAGTTCTGGCTCAGCTTATAGAAGGGGGGAAAGAAAAAAAAAAAAGAGGGAGAGGGAGAAACTTCTCCAAAGGGACCCCGGGCTGCGAGGGCGCGCTGAGGGCACCCGACTCACCACCGAGGGACGCCGGGACCGGCCCCCGGCCGCCACCAGCTCCCGCGCTCCCCTAAGGTCGCGTCCCG